>NW_028258142.1:15669469-15972500 GCF_053883595.1 Heterocephalus glaber | reverse complement strand
AGAGGTCTGGCATGGTGCCACATGCCTATAACTCCAGGAATCTGAGAGGCTGAGACAGGAGAAATGCAATTGCAAGCCTAGCCCTAGCAACATAGCAATTTAGCAAGACACTGTTTCATAATAAAGAAATGAAAAGGGGCTAGGGATGTAGCTCAGTGTGAAGGCCCTGGATTCATTTTCCACCAAAAAAGAAAAAATTAAAAAAATCATAAATTTTAGAAGTAGAGGATCAAAGACAACCAAATAAAATAAGCTGTGCAAATAAATAAAATGTCTCATTAATTTCTTATCACAATTAGTGTGTGCCCATAACATTTGGTAGTTTAATTAATACATTTCTTTCTGTACCCTTATATTGAATTCATGAGTTTATATTGCTGAGCACTTGCTATATATACCAAATACTTAATTTATACTTTTCCATTTAAATTGTTCAAATAGAAAAATTAATTTGCTGCTGGTATTATGCTAATTTCATAAATCAGGCAATTGAGGCAAGGATAGAAAAGCAAATTTTCCAAGGTTACAGAGATCATACTGTTAATCCTGATCCAATTGAGTGTAACACTGGAGTCTACACTCTTAAAAATACTGCTAGATTTCCTCATTACTTTTTTGGAATCTTAGCCATGATTAACTCTCCAGGAAACATGCATTGTTAATAATCAGAGAAGTCACCATTAGAATAGAGTGCCTATCTATCAGCATAAATAAGAACTTAATATGGAAACAAATCATGTCCCATACCATTTGTCATAATTTTTCTCTTCATTTAAGTAGCAAACAGTGAAATAAAGGTATGATTGTCATGTTAAGTATATGTTTTAATTACACTTAAGAAAATACAATACAAAATACAACAGAGATATAATTCATGTTAGAATCCCAGTAATTTTAATGAGTGATACAGTAAATTCAAAGCATTAACCTGGCATAGGCAACATGACCAAAAAAAAACCTGACTCATTTCCAAAGGATATTCTGACTGTTACCTGCTTGTGTGTGTGTGTGTGTGTGTGTGCGCCAGGGATCGAAACTAGGTCCTTGCACTTGTGCAGCAGGCACCAAAACCACTAAGCTTAATCCCCAGCCCTGTTACCTGCTTTTGATTTGCTTCACAAATAGATCTTTGCCCAGTCTCTTGTCCTATTACTTCTGCAATAGAAACAATAATATCTTTCTTTTGGAGAAATGCCTCGTAATTTTACTTCTTAGTGATTGATAATTTCCAAATGAAAACACTTTTCATTGTAGAAGTACATATGTTTTTGAAGCAATGAACACAGATTTAAAGCATTCCATTTGTAATGTGTATTGTTGCTATGAATGAGAGAAAATCTCAAGGGTATATTCATCTTTTTCCTTTAAACTGGATATAGAAATTAAACTGACCACTTCATTGCATTTGAAGGATGAGGCATTGTGCTCACTGCAAAATGAGATTATAATTCAGAAAGATAAAACCTACAGGTTTTTTATTTTTCAAGAATAATATAGACATTTCATTTCTTAAAATATTTTCTCAGTCAAAGAGGAAATTTCTACAACAAGTATTTTTTGAACATTTTTTTTGTATAGAAAATATGAGCCAGTTTCTGTGGCAGGTGCTGAGATAACATAATTGAGTATGGTAGGACCATATGGCAGTAACAGTTTTCATACAGGACAAGCGATGGCTGAAGCCATCCCTTTTATATTGGATATGTGGTAAGTCAAGGGTATGCAAAGTCCTAGTTGTGCCCAAATAATTTTCCAATGCTTTTTTTACCAATGATATTCTTTTTAATATTGTTCGCACTTCTCAGACTTCACCACTTCATGGAAAGATTTAAGCAGCATGTCTGTGATCATTTGTTTCCCTTTTACCAAAACATACTCAAGAAAGAAAAAAGCCAGGAGACCAATCTAATTTTGGGGGGAGATACTAATGACACAAAACCTGAAGAAAAACAAGGAACACAGTGAAAGGAAAAATTATGAGAAAGGAAAAAAATGGAAACAAAGTCTAGGTAAATAGGGAAGGGTGGAGGGGTGAAGGGCACACAGGTGATGGGGAAAAAAATAAGAACCAAGATACACCATGTACAGGTACAAGCACCCAATGATAAATGTAAGCGTATTGTATACCTAAAATGTACCAATAAAAGATTATAAGCAAAAAAAAATCTGTTGAATGTTTCTTTTTTCTTTTAATTTTTCCTTTTTGGGTGATGTATATTTTTTCCATTAAGTTTATTGGTATATTTTAAGTATACATTATGATCACATTCATCATTGGGAATTTGTACATGTATATGATATATCTTGGTTCTTGCATTTTCCCTATTCACCTTCTTTCCCCTCCAACCCTCCCTATTTTCAAAAACTTTTGTTTCCATTTTTTTCTTCTTTTCTCATATTTTTCTCCACCCCCCCCCCACCACCATGGTCCCTGGTGCCTCTGCCATGCTAGTGTCCAGATTCCTGGACAGTCCAAGGCTTGGGCCAAGGCAGGGCAAGGGTCTTTCCAGGGAATGGTCCTGTTGAATATTTCTTAGCAGAACATGCCTAGTTCCCTAAGACTGTTTATGGGAAATATGCTCCTAATCTCTAGTTTGTTGAGACTAACTCCCAAGAAAATCTACTATCAACCATTTAAATGCCTGAATATAAAAATAAGTCTGCTTAATGAAAGAAATTACTCTTTTTTTGGAACTGAAGTGATCACACTACTTAAATAGAAGCTGCATTTGTTATCTTCAGCCAGTGCACATTAAATGTTCAGAGAAAGGAACAGGGAAATTCCATTAATAGTGCACAATGAGATAGATCATCAATTATGATAACACTGATATTTTGATCCTTGTGTTATCTCACACTCTTAAGAATATTGGTCACATTACCAAACAGTAGAACTATACATTAAAACAAGCAAATACATTTTTTTCATTCACTTTACCCTTCATTTTCTGCTCAGCCTGTGGCATTCTACATATCAGGCAACAACTGCCCAATTATTCTATGAAATCCTTTGACTTACACATTTTCACAAATGCAGAAGCACCCTAAGTAAACTTTCATTTCTTAAAATACTTTTGTCTTGGAAGAAAATGAACTGTCTTTGAGAAACAGAAAAGTTACTACACACTGCAGAATTAGGAGAAATTATGAGTCTCAAAAATGAGCCTCAGGTTGCGGTAAAATAGTGTTTGGTGAGGAATCAATGAGGTGATTCAGAGTAAGCTGCTCCTTAGGTATAGTGTTCTTAGTTTACAACACAACAAAATAAAAAAAAATATAGTATCCCACCGGTGTGTAAGAAGATAGCCTGCTGATAAATTTTAAGGGACGATTGCAAGTTTGAAAGTAAAACTATGGAACCTAAGTCTGCCCCATGTTGGGGGTGGGGATTAAACTCAGTGGTTTCGCCTCCTGCTGCGCAAATGCAAGGACCGGAGTTCCATCCCCGGTACAAAAAAAAAAAAAAAAAAAAAGTCTGCCCCATGTTATCTAACATATCATATCCCAGATAACATATCATAAGATAACATATCATAAGATAACATACGATATCATCCCAGTAACATATCATATCCCAGATAATGCTGAAATTCTGAGAGTGGAAGACTGGTATGGAACTTTTGTCAACCTAGCCAAAATAAGGCTTTGATACAAATACTGTTACTTAAGGAGATAAACAAAGTGTATTACTTGGGGGATTTTCAGATGGGAACACACATTAACCCCTGAGCAATTTACTATGGAGTCAGAAATAAGTAGGAGATGAAATATGGCAGTTATATATTCTATTTTTTTCAGTATCCATATATTATATATTTAAATGTGAGAGAAAAAAAGAATCAAAGGGGAAATAGAGAAGGTGGAGGGTGACATACCAACAATTCCGATAAAATGGTGTTTATATTTGTTGTATTGATTTCTATGATTTCTTCTCCTCAGTATAAGTGGAGAAGAAACAGAAAAACTTTACTTGGTTCAAGGCATGGTACTGTCTTCTATTTTATATATTTGAGAACCCTTCCTAATTTTGTCCAGAAGAAAAATAAAAACATAAGATTTTATCTCCATTTAAAAAAAAAACAAGTAATTAAAAAGTAAATGACTAAGAGAAACACTATCATGAAAAAATAGGAGAAAATGGGAACCTTTTCTCTTATTATAAAATGTACTGGAGTACATTTTATAAGTAACTGGAAAGCTTTTATAAGTAACTGGAAATCAGTTGAGATAGTTAAGAATGATCTAAGTGGAATGAAGTGGGGAATGGAATTGAGACACAGGGAAGGGAGCCTCATAGGAATTACAATGTTTCTGTAAAGGTATTGTAAATCCCAGAGTTACCAGAACAGCTCATGGCTTAACATCACATACTGAAGTTTGAGAGGCCGCCGGTATTAGGGGAAAAAGAAATGAGTCCAGAGCAGAGATAAATGTCCTTATATACTTAGTTACTTTGGGTTTTAATCTTGAAATGTTGTATCATAGGAATAAATAAAATAAGTTAGAAACAGGTATGTGGGGAAGCGAATGAAATAACATTGTCAATAGGAGAATCTAGTAGAATTATGACAATTTACTATACAAATTGTTTGTCTTCAAATTGTTATTGAAATATAAATGATATTAAGATTTTACAAGGAAAAGTAATAATGTACTACTCTGATACCAGCTCATATAACTTAGAGGAAATAATAGAGAATACAGGATATTTTGCAGATTATTTTTTTCTGAATGGAAGAACAGAAGTGCCTGAAGAAATGAACAAGAGAAAGAATATAGTATTGTTTATATAAACATAGAAACTGATAACATATATATCAAGTACGGTGAAATCTTGGATTCCGAGTAACTTGTTCTGTCAGTGTTCCACAAGATGAGCAAACATTTCTAATAAACTTTAACTTGATAAACAAGCAATGTTTTACAATATGAGTAGTATGTGATACTGAATATCCTGTGATCACAACTGAGCCAACAGTGCTCTCTCACTGTGGGATTGTGGGTGAACTTCTTCCAACAGCAGGAGGTTATAGAGATCTCATCTGTGAAGAAAAGAATAGAGAGGCACAGGAATCTCTCACTTCAAAGAGATTAGGGGGATTGTAAAATATGGGAAATAGTGCAAAATTTTGTAGAAAAGCACCATGCAAAGGCTTAATAGTGTGAGCAATGAATATGTTTAACAACAATACAATATCCTATTTTGAGAAAATCCTCAAAAGGAGGCAAAAGCATGTGTAATTGGTTAAGTTCCTTCTTAAAGTTGCATGAAAATGAAAAGATTCTATTGAGCCAGTAGAGAGCAGTGATTCCATTAGTGATAGTGAAAGTCATCCTACACAGTAACTTTCTCTATAACCTCTGGCTGTTGGGAGATGATAACTCACAGGCAATGAGAGAGAGCAGTACCTTTGGCTGAGATGTGATCATGTGACATTCGGCATGACATATTACTTGTATTGCAACTCTTCCCTCACTAATCAAGTTAAAATTTATTAGAAACATTTCTCTTCTTGTCACCCTCTCACATAAGTCCCCAGATTTTTTAACGGTATTTTTCATTATATTTTGTGTTTTCTTTGTTATTTTGTGTTATACTACAATAAGGTAAACATTTTTATATGTATAGCTTTGGGTTGTGGAACAAATCTCCTGAGTGTCCATTTTTTTTGAGGGGAAATTCACTTTGATACACAAATGCTTTGGATTACAAGCATGTTTTCCAAATGAATTATGCTTGCAAACCAAGGTTTTACTACATATGTCCTTACTATTGTATAATATAAATAATATTTAAAATTAAGAGAATTATCCAAATTAATATTAAATCAGATAAGTAAAAGAACATTCATGGATTAAATTATATGAAGACTTTTAAAAGTAAAAACAGTGAGCCAATTTCAATCCATTACCAAAAACTAGAATAAAAATACCCAATAATTACAAAGGAAATTAAGAAAGGGAAAAAGTAGATGCAATTTTTAATACTGAATATTTAAGTGTAATTATACTGCATAATCAAACTGAAGACAAGATCACAAAAATGTATAACATTGACCTAACTCCTTGTTATTTCAAAGGAAATGTCTAAGATGAAAAACATGAACAGAAAAATACATTAATGAATATATAAACTGTTGAAGTACTAACTGTAATGTGAAAACATCAATGTCTATGAAAATGAATTTCAGTGCAAAAAACATTACTGGATATGTATGGATATTTTATGAAACAGAAGGTTTTAATAAAAACATTTTAATTTTTTAATTATACAACAAAAACTGACATAAACAATGGGAAACAGTAAATCCAATAATTACAAGGGGGTAAAATAGTTCCTCTTTCTCAGTAACTCATGAGCATAAAAATCAAAATTAATAAGATGAAAAGATTTTACATCAGCTTGAGTAAATTTGATTTGGTAAAGTCATTACATTCTCAAAACTCCAGAATATGCACTTTTCAAACACACACTGGACATTTACAAAACTTGAACATATGTTGTGACATACAGCAAATACTAACAAAATTTCAGTGACAAAAATCATACACATCATCTTTTCTGACTGAAAAATCAATTAAACCACAAATTAATACAAATGATAACTAAGAAACCCATATTTTAATATTGAAATATACTTCTAAATAATTCATAGATCAAACATGAAATCACAATTTCAAATCAAAATTAATTTCACTTACTCAAAAATTAAAGCAAATAAGCTTTCCTCCAACTCTGATATTGTATGATTCATTGGGGTGTGGAATGATTTACTATATAGCTTCCTAAATGTGTCTTCAATATTTAATGAAGCAGTTAAAATAGAGTTTTAAAAAGCAGGGATTTTTTAAAAGACAGGGCATAATTATTATCTAGATCTCTCACACTTTACATAAGTAGAAATTAAATTCCAAGTGGGTCAGATGACATTTGTTACAGCAAAACCAATGTGGTCCTAAGTTAGATATTATGATGCCTATCACACAAAATTCTGGACATCTTTCGCTCTGCCTCAGAAAAACATAACCATAGAGAAAAATATCAAGACGAATAATGTTTAATTTTAACCATGGACTTTTTCATTCTTTCAGCAATCTTTACCTTTGGAAAAAAAAGAAAAGGACAAACCCTACAGTTTCATCTCTCTTCTGAGTACACAGACAGAAAGAAGACAAGATAGACTTATAATGAGAGATCAATAAAGAAATTTCTCACTATACAGACATCTAATAATTATTAGAATGTGTATTATTATTATTTGAATGCATATTATTGTTATTAGAGATGTTGCTGGACAAAAGCTGAAATCTTGTGATATATACTAGGTATGACCTAAGGTTTTGTAATTGGAAAATAAATGATGGGCCTCTCTGACAAAATGGATGGTGCTGGCAGAAGGCTATAAATGGAAGTTTACAATATTCAACAAGGTGAACTTGGAGGGGAATCCTTTATGGATGTTCATCCCAGTATGTCACAAAGGCAAATGGACACTGATCACAGTATAGTTGATATTAAAATAAAACAAATTCCAGATGTGTGATTGTTAATTAATTGTGTCAAATTGAGTGAGAAACACCCAACTAAATTGGCTCAGTGTAGTTCTGGGTGTGGAAGACCAACCCTAGGGAGCATTTTCGCCAGAATGGTATAAAGGGGAAAGAAGAGGAACTTCTATTTCTTCTGAGAAGCTTCAGTCTTTGCCTTCACCTTGGACATCATTTGCTGACTTCCAGCACAGACTCTTCAGCCTCCAGCCCTGACCCTCCAGCCTTCTGATGCAAACCCCTTTGCCTTCATAGAGCCTTTAATCTTCCATAGTAGTCCCTTTGTTCTCCTAAAACAGACTTGCACGGGACACTACTATGAGTTCTAGGCCTTCCACTCCATCCTTCGGATCCCCAGTGCATAGAAAGACATTTTGCACTCTTCTACACCTGATTCTGTGGGTGGCCATCGGGCTGTAATCTTGCAATTTTTTTATATATTGGCATATCTTGTATTAAATCTCTTTAAATCAATTACAAGAGGCTGCTCTGTGCATATCCTCAAATTGTATGCTAAACAGTAAAGGAAAAAAAGATTAAGAGCTATTGACTTAGTAGAACACATAGCAAGTATATAGTACAGAAAACTTGAAGTTAAAAAATTATGTGTTACTTTTTTTTTTTCCTTACAGGAGATCAAACTCAGGACCTTGTGCTTGCGAGGCAGGTGTGGTGCCACTAAGCTAAATCCCCAGCCCTTGCAATACAAATATTTTTTAAAGTTACAAAATTATAAAGAAGAGAATAACTGAATTGACCTAGGAATGTCAGGAAATGACTCATACAAATATGAAATTGGAGGTGGCCTTCAACAAAATTTCTGTGAGCTAGTATGAGTGGAAACAAATGCTAATGAGATTGAATAGCAAAGGATAGGAGTGTCAGGAAAGCCATGGGTCTTCCAAGAACATGTGGTTGGAAAGAAAAAAATACTAGGAGATAAGATGAGAAAGGAATTCCAAACTCAGAGTAGAGAGGGTTGTGACTATTAAATTCATTGAATCTTTTTTTATTCTAAGGGAAAATGGTTTTTGAACATGAGTTATGAAATAATACTGTATTATAACAGCAACTTCTGTGGAAGTATGGAGTATAGGAATATGAAGGATAAAGAATGTCAAAATTCAGATTTAATGGAAAATAATTCCAGATGTTCAAGTGGGTTATAATAAGGCATTCATGCCCGATAAGGCAAATCAGAATGCAAAGAGGCTGAAAAATTGAAAATGCATCATTTCCTCTGATCTATATTACCTCTTCCCCTGAAAATTTTATTGCCTTGTGACATTTTAGGTCCAGTCTTGTTAAATTTAAACTTTTGATAAAAGACAACAAGAGTTCCATCCATAAGAAATTGGAAAAACACTGTTTTTTAAAAAATTCAACTTACAATAGAGCCTTTACCTAGAAAATTGATATGTTCTGTGAATTTAACTTTACTAGCATTGATAGACTCATGTCATGTAACTGCTATCAAATAATAAAATATTTTCCTTAATATACTGATAAATTAAAATGACACATTTTTATCTAATTTTTGTCTAATTATTCTTGTATGAAATGTTCAAAGGGTCATCAAATACAAATGTGTGGGATTTCAATACTTTGATATCACTGTGGTTTTATTGTACGTGGTAAGTGTTATGCCTTGTATCTAGATGTCCACCCAAAGCCTCATGTGGTCAAAGGTGAGGCTTTTTGCTTGTGGCTGGATCTTGGGTGTGTGATGATGGGATTTATGGTGTGATCCTGGGATTAAGAGTTCATAATTACTAAATTAGTCCACTCCTGGGTTTAAATGAGGACACTCCCAGTGTTATGGTTTTTTTTTTTGGTACAGGGGATGGAACTCCAGTCTTTGAACTTGCCCAGCAGGCGGCGAAACCACTGAGCTAAATCCCAGGCCCTTAGTGTTATGTTGTTAAAGATATTTGACTTTTCAAATGTCAGGATCAACACATTAAATGCAACCTGTGTTGCAAATTTACAAGAAATTATTAAGACAAAAAAACCTGACAAGATGTAAAAATCCTCTTCATTTCCATCATTATTATCGCCATTGTCATCATTATCATCATTATAATCACCAAGGGTTTAAACTCACTCTCTTTAAAACAAAAGAAGATAACACAACCACTTTTGTATGTTAGTCCACTTTTTCCAGAATGGTTCTCTCTCTAGATCTCTGCAATCAAAAATATAATGTAAGACAAAGCTATAATGATAAATATTCTAGTAGACCGATTACAAATGTTAAAAAAGAACAAATGTGACCATTTAATGTTTCATGCTATTTAATCAATACAAAGCTATGATTTTGATGTATAATCATTATGAAATTGTCAGGTTATGTCATTTTAAATTTTTCTAGTGTCTTCAAAATTTATTGTGTATCATATATTACTTATAGAATTGGACTTAACAAATTTCAATTGCTTGATAGTCACATGTGGCCAATAGTAAAAGATTTAATGACAATGGGAATTGATATTTTAAAATTTTTAATAAATATATTAGTGTTTATTTGAGAATCTTTTAATCATTTTTATGATCAGAAGTTTTAAATTTTTATGTATTTTACTTCTATATTTTTCTTTTCCCTTGCTTTTAGAGTATCTTTTATGAATACATATTATTTAAATATTCACCAATAGTTTATAGTTCAGTTTTTATTTATGCCTCTGAATTTTATCTTTTTTCTGTATGCAATATGACAAAAAGATAGAAATTTTCCAAAATTTATAAAATGTTCTTCACAAAATTTGTTGTGTAATTATTTATTTACCTGTGACTTGTAACATTACTCAATTAAAAAATTCCAGTAGGCCAATCCTTTTCTTTTTCATTTTTAACTTTCATTCTGATTAATTTTTTAACCTCTTTGCCTAGAAAAAATCAAATTTGAATTTTCATTGGAAGCACACTAAATTTGTGATTAACATGGGAAAACTCTCATTTTTTCTTGTGATCACCATGGGAAACATTCTCACTTTTTCTTGCTCTCCCTATATTTCACTGGTCATATCAAGGATTATATTGCAATATTTCACTTTTAACCCATACTATATGTAACCATCTTTTGGTACTGGATGTTGTATTGCTGATGGCTTGTGATCAGTATGGCCAAGCTAGTTTCATAATGCAATCGTGTTCCACCCCATTATTCTTACAGCTAGAGCAATGTAAGTGAACAGTAGATTCTCAGAGATAAATGCTGGGCTAGGAAAAAATGGGAAATTCACAGACTCTTACTTCTTTTACAAGAATCTGGAAGCAGAATAATAAGGGCAATTTGGCAATGATATAATAAAATAGACATGCAAAATTAAAACTTTAATTTTTTAGGGCTAATAAAAACTGTCGAGTGAATAAAAAAACCCAAGCATATTCCTCAAAGCCATATATACATTATTTCTTTGTTCTCTTGCCTACCTACAGTGACTAATTAGTTTTCATTTAAAGTTGAACTATCTAAAGATTTGGGTCAGAGATTGTATTTGACTTGGTGAAATATAAACTATCAGCAAAGTGATCAAAAACAAGGAGTTTTTCCTCCTATTTTTTCTTTTTAAAATCTTCTTCCATGTTACTTTTCTATATGTGATTGCCTGAAAAACAAGCAAACAAACAAATCTTACAAGTGTTTGCTCTTGGCCATGCACTAGGGAATTTTATATATGTTGCCTCATTAACACTAACAATTCTTAAAGAATTATGACCTAAATTTTTAGAGTAATTGAAAATAGTTTTAAATTCAAATTGCTTTTTCTCATTACTGAGACAAAATACCTAAAACCCAAAGTTAAAGGAGGAAAGGTTTATTTAGCTTTAACAGTTTCTAATAACTAACAGTTTTAAACTTTAACAGTTTATAGAGGTTTCAATTTATAGTCAGCTAGCTCCAAGGTGGGATAGCATGGAAGAGGGGGATCACAGAGGAGAAACACTTCATGGCAAATTAGAGCGGTGAAGTAGCAAAGCACTTTCCTTCAGTCCCTCTATATTCCATTCAGGCTACAAAATTTTGGGTGTGTTTAAACCAAGGATAACACATTTATTTTTTTTTTCATTATTAAAATCTTTTACTGGTACATTTTAGGTATACAACACAATTACATTTCTCATTGGGAATTGTACCTTTACATAATGCATCTTGGTTCTTATTTTTTCCACATTCCTAGCCCTCCCTTCAACCCCTCCACCCTTCCCTATTTACAAAGACTTAATTTCCATTTTTCCATTTCTCAGCATTTTTCCTTTCCTTTCTTTTCTTTCTCCTATCCCTCCCATTACCCCTATCCCTTTGGACCTTCTCTTCCTATCATTGGAAATTTGCACCTCTACATAATCTCTCTTGGTTGTTATTTTTCACCCTTGCCCAGCAATTCCTTCAACCTCTCCATTCCTCCCTATTTACAAAGATTTTGTTCTTATTTTTCCATTTTCTCATATTAATCCCATTCCCTTCTATCCTTTCCCCTAGCCCTCCCACTTTCTTCCCCTTTGCCCCTTTTCTTCCTATTTTACATTACCTATCATACATTTTAGTCCTTATTTACACTTTCAGTTTCTCACACCAGAGAAACCATTTGGTATTTATATATGTGTGTCTTATTTATTTCACTCAAGAGCATCGCCTCAATGTGCATCTACTTAGCTATAAATGTCTCTAATTTCTCATTTATTAAGGCTGAGTAGTAATCTATTTTATTAAAAAAAATTTTATTTATCCAGTCTCCAGCTGATGGGCATTTGGGCTGTTTCCAAGTTTTAGCTATCACAAACTGTGCTGCTATGAACATGGGTGCACATATATCACTGTGGTATGATTCTTTTAATTCTTTGGGGAAGATTCCCAGCAGTGGAATAGCTGGGTCAAATGGGACTTCCAGTCCTAGTTCTGTGAGGTATCTCCATACTGATTTCCACAGTGGTTGCACCAGTCTACACTCCCACCTGCAGTGGAGCAGGGTTCCTCTTTCCACTCACCCCTGCCAGCATTTGTTACTGGTTGATTTCATGATAGCAGCCATTCTTTCTGGAGTGAGGTGGAATCTCATCATTGTTTTCATTTGCATCTCTTGAATGACCAGTGATGTTGAACCTTTTTCATATGTTTATTTGCTATTTCTCTTTCTTTGTCTGAGAAATGTCTGTTCATTTCAGATGCTCATTTTTGGATTGGGTCTTTAAATTTGGGAGGTCTGATCTTTTTAAGTTATTTATAGATTCGAGGTAGTAGACCTTTCTCTGAGGAAGAGCAGGTGAAGAATTTTTCCCACATTGTGGGTTGCTATTCACACTGCTGATGGTTTCTCTTGCTGTGCAGAAGCCTTTTAATAAGAAGAGATCCCACTTGTTGATTGTTTGTGTTAGTGCACGGGCAACTGAGGTTTGTTCATAAGATCTTTTCCTACACCGATATCTTCAAGAGTTCTACCTAACCTCTCTTCCAACTGGTTCAGAGTTTCTATTTTAATATTTAGATCTTTAATCCATTTTGATTTTAGTTTAGTGGATGACGAGGGATATAGGTCTAGTTTTAATCTTTGGAAAGTTGAAGCCCAATTTTTCCAGCACCATTTATTAAAGAGGCTATCTTTCCTCCAGTGAGGGTGTTTGGCTCCTTTATCAAAGATGAGATGGCTGAGTGTCTCTGGCGTTGTTTCTGTATCTTCTAATTTGTTCCACCAGTCCTCAGGTCTGTTTCGTTGCCAGTATCATGCTGTTTTTATCACAGTAGCTATGTAGTATAGTTGCAGATTGGGGATTGTGAAACCCCCTGCCATGTCTCTGTTACCTAGAATTGCTTTTGCTATTCTGGGTCTCTTCTTGTTCCAAAATGAATTTTTGGATTGTTTTCTCAAGGTCCATGAAGTATGCTGCTGGAATCTCAATTGGAATTGCATTGAATCTATATAGCAGTTTTGGAATTATGGCCATTTTCACTATATTAATCCTTCCTACCCAGGAGCACTGGATGTCTGTCCATTTTCTGATATCATCTTCAATCTCTCTTTTCAGAGTGCCATAGTTTCCAGAGAAGAGATCTTTGATTTCTTTCATTAGGTTGATTCCTAGGTATTTCAGGTTTTTGGATGCTATTGTGAAAGGAATTATTTGCCCTATTTCTCTCTCAGTGAGTCTGTCATTGGTGTAGAGGAAAGCTATTGATTTTTGTGTGTTGACCTTGTGACCAGCTACTTGATTGAATTTGGTTATTAAGACTAGAAGGCTTTTGGTGGAGTTCTTGGGGTCTTCTATATAGAGTATCCTGTCATCTGCAAATAATGACAATTTGACTACTTCACTTTCTATCTTTATTTCTTTTATTTCTTTCTCTTGTCTAATTGCCATGGCTAATGTTTCCAGAACTATATTGAACCAGAGTGGTGATAGTGGACATCCTTGTCTTGTTCCTGATTTTAGTGTGAAGGATTTCAGTTTTTGACCTTTTAGTATGATATTGGCTGTTGGTTTTTCATTGATGGCTTTTATCAGTTTGAGATAGGGACCATCTATTCCAATTTTTTGTAGGGTTTTTATCATAAATGCATGTTGGATTTTTTCAAATGCTTTTTCTGCATCTTTGGAGATAATCGTATGGTTTTTGTCCTTGACTCTATTGATATAGTGTATTACATTGACTGATTTGCGTATATTGAATGATCACTGCATTCCTGGGATGAATCCCACTTGATCAGGGTGTGTGATCTTGATGATCTTCTGCATTCTGTTTGCCAATATCTAATTGAGGATTTTTGCAACTATGTTCATTAGTGAGATTGGCCTATAGTTCTCTTTTTCGGTTGGGTCTTTCTCTGCTTTGGGGATCAAGGTGATGCTTGCTTCCAGGAATGAATTTGGAAGTATAGCTTCCCTTTCAATTTCATTGAAGAGTTTAAACAGTAGTGGCAGCAGTTCCTCTCTAAATGTCTTGTAGAATTCAGCAGTGAAGCCATCAGGGCCCGGGCTTTTCTTAGTTGATAAGTTTTTAATTATGTTTTCAATTTCATTGGTTGATATTGGGTTGGGCAAAATTTTTAGGTCTTCTTCGTTCAACTTTAGTAATTCATATGTATCTATGAATCTGTCCATTTCTCCTGTGTTGTCCATCTTATTGGCATATAGGTTCTGGAAGTAGGTATTGATGATCCTCTGGATTTCTGCTGGGTCTGTTGTCATTTCACCCTTTTCATTCTTAATTGCATAGATTTGGGCCTTTTGTTTCCTTTTTCTGACAAGGTTGGCTAAGGGTTTGTCAATTTTGTTGATTCTTTCGAAGAACCAACTCTTGGCTTCATTGATTTTTTGTATCATTCTCTTTGTCTCCATTGTATTGATTTCTCCTTTGATCTTTATAATTTCCTCCTTTGTATGAGCTTTGGGGTTGTCCTGCTCTTCTTTTTCTAGAAGCTTGAGGTTTAACATCAGGTTGTTTAATTGGGCTTGTTCTGTTTTCCTAATATGAGTATTCACTGCTATGAATGTCCCTCGTAAGACTGCTTTCATTGTGTCCCATAGATTCCAATATGTTGTATTGTCATTGTCATTTAATTGAAGGAACTGTCTGATTTCTTCTTTAATTTCCTCTGTGACCCATTGGTTATTCAGAAGTGTGTTGTTCAATTTCCACGTGTTTATGAAATTTTTTGAGTTTCTTTTGCTATGGATCTCCAATTTCATTGGACTATTTTCTGATAATATACAGGGGATAACTTCAATTCCTTTACACTTACTTAAACATGTTCTATGTGTGAATATGTGGTCTATTTTTGAAAATGACCCATGTGCAGCTGAGAAGAATGTGTATTCTGATTTTGTGGGGTGGAAGACTCTGTAAATATCTTTTAAGTTCATTTGTTCAAGAGTTTGATTGAGTTCTAGTATTTCATTACTTATTTTTTGTCTTGTTGATCTATCTATTTGTGACAGTGGGGTGTTGAGGTCCCCCACTACAATTGTATTAGTGCATATATGACTTTTCATGTCCATTAGTGTTTGTTTTATATAGTTGGGTGCATTAGTGTTTGGTACATAGATATTTATAGTTTTCATCTCTTCCTCTTGGATTCTAACCTTTACAAGGGTATAGTATCCTTCTTTGTCTCTCTTAATCAGTGTTGGCTTGAAATTTACTTGATTTGCAAAGAGGAAAGCTACTCCTGCTTTCTTTTGGGTTCCTGTCACATGGAGTATTGTTTTTCACCTTTGAACTTTCAGTCTATGATTTTCCTTTTGAATGAAGTGTGTTTCTTGTATGCAGCATATTGTTGGATTTTGCTTCTTGCCCTATTCTGCCAATCTATTTCTTTTGATTGGTGAATTGAGATCATTAACGTTGATGGTTATAACTGAAACATATTGACTTGTCATTGCCATGACTTTTTCTTTTTGTTGGGTTCTCCCCCTTTGCATTTAATTTCTTATCATGCCAGATGGGTTCATTCTGCTTTGCTTCCTAGGGTTGTGATCCTCAATGTCTGTTCCTAGGATATTGTATAAAATTCTTTGGAGTGCTGGTTTGGTATTCACGAAGTTTCTAAGGTACTCTTTGTCATGAAAGTATCTTATTTCTCCATCAATTTTGAAAGATAGTTTTGCAGGGTACATCAATCTGGGCTGGAAGCTGTTTTCCTTTAGGGCTTGGAATATGTTACTCCAAGCTCTTCTTGCCTTGATGGTTTGTGTTGAGAAGTCTGCTGTGATTCTGATGGGCTTTCCTTTGTATGTGATTTGTTTCTTTTCTCTAACTGCTTGTAGAACTTTGTTCTTCTGTTGAGTTTCTGGAATCTTAACAATTATATGCCTATGTGTAAATTTTTTTTGATCAAGGCTATTTGGAGTCCTATATGCCTCACTTATCTGTATGTCAAGCTCTTTTCCCCTGCTTGGGAACTTTTCTGCCATTATTTCTATGACGAGTTTTTTTTTATGTCATCTGCACTCTCTCCTGTTTCTTCACTGACTCCAATCAGTCTTATGTTACTCTTCTTTGCATGATCTAGGAGCTGCCAGATTGATTTCTCATGTTCCCTTATAATTTTGAAGCAATTTTTCTTTTCCTGGTCATTAAATGCTATCTTATCTTCTATATCTGAAATTCTGTCCTCACATTGGCTCATTCTGCTGGGTAGACTTTCAGTGGAGATTTTCATGTCCTGGAAACTATTTGCATCTGTTTTATGGATTCCATTTGTTTCTTATGTTGGGCTTCCATCATGTTCCTCAGCTCCTCTCTAGATTTATTAATCATGTCTTGCACTAGGGGCAGAATTTCTCCTGTTATCTGAGAAATTATTTCTGATTTCATTTTTTCCAGATCTCTTTTTGTTGCCAGTTCAGTGGGTCGAGGTGTTTGAGTATCAGAGTGTTCCATCTCATTTCCCTTTGGGATTGCTGTAGGTGATCTGGGAGTCTGGTTTTGAGACTTATTTATCTGTTTTCTCATTTTGACTTGGCGGGGGTGGTGGTGTGCTGTTGATGCCTGCATGGATTACCTCCTCTGAGCTGGTAGAGGTGGGACAGGGGCCAGGAGAAGCAGTAGGGATGGTGGCCCAAAATCCCTTTCCTCTGGGCTGGGAGCAGTGGAAGGGATGGTGTCTGGGAAGCCCCTTCCTCTGGACCAGGAGCCCCCTTCCTCTGGACCAGGAGCAGTGGGACGGCGGCTCAGAAGCCCCTACCTCTGGGCCGGGATCAGCGGGACTCCGTACCATAATCTGGTGGTCCAGTGCCCTCTGTGTCTTTGTAGCATGGAACCAGATGACTGCCTGTCTGCAGGGGCCTGATTTGGCATGTTCCGTGAGACTAGCTACCTCGGTAGGGCATCCCCAGACCTGCCTGTCTGCAGCAGGCTGATTCAGTGTGTTCTGCATGACTGAAGGATAACACCTTTAATCACAGGATCATGTATGCTAATCCAGGCGCCTTTGAAACTCCCCATCTATGACCTCATGGGGTTTTGGGTGGGCATCTAGATACACATCCTAACAAATACACAAATATAAAAAATATTCATAATCTGCATGGTGGCACTTTTCTATATGTGACTGTGTACTGTACTTTAGAAAAAAGATTTGTGATTTATTTATTTAATTTGTCTTAGCAAATTTACTGGTTTTTTGTTTGTTTCTTTGTACTTTTTGAGACAGGTTGTCATGGTATAGTTCAGGCTGAACTTGAACTCACTATGCAGTCCAGACTGGTCTAGAATTTATGGCAATCTTCCTGCCTCAGCCTCCTGATTGACAGGATTACAGGTGTGCACCACCACACCCAGAAGCACATTTATCTTTTCAAAGCACAAAATATGTTTTACACAAATAGAACTTCCTTGATGATAAATTCCCTTCTGAATTGATACAATGAACAACAGGTCTAGTTGTAAAAAGGTGAATCAAAAGAGTTTTAAATCTCATATAGACTACATAAATTGTCGAAAAGTTGCACTCTTTTTATAAGTAAACAAAAGGAACTACTGTTAGAAAAAAATGTAGAAAACAGGAAATATGGAATCTAGGCACGTCTTTCTCAGAGTGGCTGATTCAGTCTGTGTCAATTTATAAACAACTAATAATCTACTCCACAAATCTACTCAAGCTAAGGTAATTTAGCAGGGATCTGTATCTACAAGTTTTAATTACCTGTTTAATTAGGCTGAGCATTAACCAAAGTGGATTGATTTAAAAAATTTTACTTGGAGAAAATATTTGGTCTAAATTTGAAACTTAGCCAACACTTGATGAGATGATAAAAGAGGCGAAACAGATATACCTACTAAAATTTTTTGCCATTGTCCATAATTGGGATATGTTTTAATAAATCTAAGATTTCTTCAACACAATTCTTCTAATTTATTGAAAGAAGTTCATTAAACCAAATGTTGTGTTGCTTTACATATAATTATTTGAAAACACTCTCATTTTGGTATTCCGATTTTGGAAAAGGCACTTGTAAATATTGATAGAAACAATATTAGGATGTAACAGCATAGTATGTTACACTTTGAGAAACTCTACATTTAAGAGAGAGACTATGTCCTACATGCTCGTCCTTCTCTGTTTATGGGTATAACTAATTCCTTAGTACACTCTGACTATTCAAGGACTATGCATATTTATATGATAGTAAAGCAAAATAGTACAAGGTACCCCTAAAGCACATGGTTAATCTGAATACTCTTTACTGTAATGTTCTAGAGATAACAGTGCATAGTACAATGTAAAAGAAAATTAATTTCAATACTCAATATTTAGGATTTAGTCTCATCAAAAAATTTTGCTGCAATTATGTTGGAAAAGCAAACCAATTGTTTTCAACTACAAAATTGGGAACCAAAAGTTATTTTAATATTTCACTTAAACCCAAAGAAATATTGAAGATTAATTACAGCAATAAGTAGCACTGAGTTTTTGTTCCTGAGGTACCTTGATTCCAAAAATAATTAAAGATCAATATATTACTATGATAACATGGAATTGTCATGTTTCAGCACTTGAATGAGGTATCTGCATTTGGAAATTCTATTATTAAACTCAAGAAAGAGCTTAAAATAATAGCAATGCCACTGAAAAGTTAGAGGCTAGGTTTTTCACATACATTAATTTCCTTATGAAGAATATCTGATGACTACAAAGAAAAAAGAAAATCCTGACAAATGTTGAGAAAAATCACACATATTTTGTTATTAAAATAGAATTTACTTAGTAAGTGCTACTGGGACAGCTTTATTTTTCTCTAGGTAGTTTGTCAGGATTGACAGTTTAACCTTAAAATTATAATAAATGTTATTTTGATGCCATATACTAAAAAGTGCAACTGATGCATTAATATGCTTTATTAATTAAAAATTTCCAATTGTATAAAAAGAAAATTTATTTAACTTGTATATATATGAGTTGTGATTGAAAATGGTGTATTTAAAATTTTTAAAAAATTTATTACAGTAAAATACATATTGTTTTTAATTCTTTCAAAATACTCCTCTTCATTTTTAAATAACACTTATTCCATCATTCTTGCCTTTTTCTGAAACAACTCTGGAAGTCATTTTTCATAAGTGTCTTTAGTTGAAGTGAATTTATATCCCAAATTAACTTATAATATTAACCTTTCATGGTCATTATGACTTCGGGGAAGAGGGAGAATTTATATGGTGCAAGATCTAATAAATAAGGTGGTTGAAGACACATTATAAGTTTATGCAAGTTTGCCTTTCTACGGATTGTCTTCAACTGCTACATTCAGTGTATTTTTTATCACACCTCGTTAAATCACTCAATAAAGAGTACTTCTAGAACTACTTCAGAAAGTAGTAAGAATGATAGGATAACTGCAGTTGAAGGGAGGGAGAATATTTTGAGGGTGAGTAAAGATAAAGTGTCTTTTACTGTAATAAATTTAATCTTTCACACTATTTGTTGATCACTCCTTGTTTGTACTTTCTAAAACTGTGCACAGGTTTTACTTTACTGAATCAAGTGGATGTTAAGGAGTTTTTGTACAATTTATAAACAATTACCACAAATTTAGCAAAGTTTTATTTCAGTGGATTTGGAATAACCCTAACATTGGTTATGAATTAATTTGATTTATAATTTCTTCAGTTTTGCTCAAATCTATAATTTACCAGTTCTGATATCTGTAATTGATTCAAAATACCTTAGTTTGGACAGTGCTACATTATGATTTTATTTTGTTTTGTGCTTCTTCAAAAGAGAAGCATTCCCCAAGTCAACAACTCAAGTGCTAAATGTACTTCAATTTCTTGTTTCTAATAAACTAAAGAAACCCTTATAATGAGCAGCATACACATCAAACATTGATTTTTTTTTTTGTTGGTGAAATCAGTGAATTGATAATCAACATAAAGGGTGTTAAAAGTTTTCTTCAGTGAAATTAGTGCAATGAATTGTAATAACTATATATTGCAATCTTACCTTTATCCTTAAGGAAACCAGCCCAACTCTAACTCCTTTTGAGTCCTTTGACTAGCTACTGATCACCTGAGCATGGTGAGAGAGTTAAATGAATTTTAGTGTTTGAATCTGAGAAATTTACTTTGGGGAACGCTTCATTTCAAATGATGTTAGCATAACAAAACAGGCTGAACATTGAGACTTCACATAGTTATGGACTTTTTTATGTCTTCTAATAACTTATTGCTAATTAAAGTCAGATGTGGGCATAATTTAGCCTAAAATTTTCTTCCAATGTTACCTTAGCATTCTGCTATAGAGGTACTCATTTATATCCACCTGCAGGTATCTTGGCACATTGACATTCACCAAGAAATAGTTAATGTTCCTGTTCTCAGAAATTGACTTACAGAGTACTTGCTGGCCTCAGGCTCGAGGCCAAAGAGGGTCTACTGGAGTCAAAACTCAGTTCTTACTTTTCTTAGTGAGCTTTATCCTTCCAGGGTTGTGTCATCCAAGAGAGAGGGACATTTATGAGTTCAGACAAAGGCTACTACACTTCCATTTGGGCTCAGCATTATTGTCTATATTTAAACCTTAGACATAGTCCAGATGTTCTCAAAGAAGAGCAATGGAGAATAATTTAACCTCTTACTTAGTGTCCTCCAAGTTAGACAAATATGCACCTTACTTTCTAAATTAAAATTATTAATTTGGTTTAGAGAAGATGAAAAACAACTGTTGAAGTTATAAAATTATGAGAAGGAAAGAATTTTTTTTCATTTTGTGCTAGCATATCTATCAATATTTACATTCACATTTATTTTCCTAACAGCTCTCTGTATGTGTAATATATATATATGTGTGTGTGTGTGTGTGTGTGTGTGTGTGTACTCTACATGTGTGTGCATGTGCAGAAAATCTTATATATTCTTATGTATAAATACATAAATAAATGTACACTTGTGAACTGAAAATGGAGACAAGACTGGTGTTTCAAAAAAAGAAGAAGTGAATTAAGACCAGACTGACAGAATTTACATAATGATCAGGTAACTACAGCTTATAATGTGTAGCAAACTGGCTCAGTAACAATTAAAAAGGCTAGAATCTGAGAAACCAGAATGGATGCATAGTTTAGAAGAGGTCAAACCAGCAAGAAAATATAAATATTATAAACATTATACAACTAGCACTATTTCACCTAATGATACTAAGCAAAAATCACAGAATTAAAGGGAGATGTAATGAACTCTAAGGAAATATTTGAGAACTTCAATATGTAATATTCAAAAATGAATAAAAAACCTAGAGAGAGACCAACAAGGAAATAGAGAACTTAACACAATAAATAAGCTACCAGTAATATGAAACAATGAGCACCTTATCCAAAAATAAAATAAAATAAACGTTTTCCCCCATGGTATATCAAATATTCTCTTTGAAATATCATGTTAGTTAACACAGAAGGACTCAATAAATATAGAGATTGAAATCATGGAAAGAATTCCTATATGCCAATGAAGATAAGTTAGAATTCAAAAACAAGAAACATAGGAATCCACATAATATCTAGAAATTAAAAACACACTGTTAAATGGTAGGTTAGATGAAAATTTACAAGAAAATTAGAATGTGTTTTTAGACAAAGCAAGGAAAAATTGATGGGGTATTCTGAAAGTAGTGCTCAGACAGAATATAGCTCAAGTGTCTTCACTAAAACATAAAAGAGATATTAAATAAATAATCTAACTTTGTTTTATTGAACTAGAAAAATAATTGCAACCAAAACCCAAAGGTAGTAGAAGAAAGAAAATAATAAAAACTAAAGGAGAGATACATAAAATACATAAACATAAAAAAAACCAAAGTACACAGAAATATTTTCTTTATAAAAGCAATACAATTTAAAAAACAAACTCGATTGAATTGGGAATAGAGAAAATTCAAATTTTTAAAGTCAGAAATAAAAACAAGAATACTTCTGCTAAGCTTTAAAAAATGTAATACAGAATTATACTATGAGCAATCTTATTGGATAACCTAGAAGAAACAGAAAAATTGCCAGAATACACAGGCTGTCACAGACTATAAAGATAACTCAAGATGAAATAAAAAACTTTAACAAATAATATATAAGAAAGATTGTATCATTAGTCAACAATTTTAAAACAAATAAAAGTCTCGGGCCAAGTGGCTTTACTGATGAACTCTACCAAATTTTAAAAGAATTAACAGAAGAATTTACAGAAAAGGAAAAAATAACTTCAAACTTATTACATAAATCTGCATCATAAAAGCCACATAAACTACAAATGAATATTATTTATCATTAGAAATCCAAAGATCGTCAACAAAAAAAACCACCAAATATAGTAGCATATTAAATCCTATTAAATGAGACTCATCCCAGAAATTCAAGTTCATTCAGCATTCACAAAACAAAGTAATACTCTACATTAACTGAATAAAAGAAAAAAAATGATCATCTCCATAAATGCAGGGCATGCCTTCAACAAAACCTGTCACACTTTCATCATGAAAACAAGAAAGAAGAAAGTAGAATTTAAAATCGAACATTTTTGGTAGTGAAACCTGAAAGCCTTTTCTCAAGATCAAGAACTATGTGAGGATGACCATGAATGTTGCATTCGGAGTTAAATAAAGATATCCACACTGGAAAGGAAGAAATGAAATCCTACTATATACATTGATAATTTTATATGTAGAATATCTGAAGGACAAGAAAAGTCATAAAAGACAATAAAAAGTCAACAAAATTGGAAGATACAAATTAATATTCAAAAGTTGATATATTTGTATACAACAGGAATGTACAATATAACAGTAAAATTAAGGAAAGTCCATTTATAATAGCTTCCAAAAGAATAAATTATCTAATTATAAATTTAACCACAGACATGATGAATACATATTCATACATTACTCAAAAATGTTGCTAAAGAAGACAAATAAGTGGAAAGATGTTTCATGTGTATATAATGGCAAACATGCTTTTTTTAGATTACAATATTGCACAAGAAAATTAAAAACTTAAAGAAATCCGAACAAAATTAAAAAGAGGATTTTGTGCAGAAATGAAGACTAAAAAGCACTTTATGTAGGATTGAGAAAATGATCTTTGAATTCATATACAATTTCAAGGGCTCAAATATACAAAAGTTTTAAAAAGAATAGTTCACAGTACTAATTTCAAAATTTATTATAATAATAACAATACTCAGAGTGTATGTTATTAGCATAAGAACCAGCATATAGACAGAGTAGAGTCCACATATATATCTCTACTGTATGACCAATTAATTTTCAGTAAGTGTCCTTGGGAATTCATAAAGAATTGTGTCTTCCAATGTTTCTAGGAAAATTAAATAATGACATCCAAAATAATAGAATCGAACAACATCTTTTGATTATAAAAATTAACACAAGATGGATCAAAGGTTTTTTTTTTTTTTTTTGGTACTAGGGGTCAAACTCAGGATTTCACACTTGCCAGGCAGGCATTGTACCACTGAGTTAAATTCCCAGCCAAGTGTAAAATTCTTAAATATATAACATTAAATCTTTGTGTTCTCAGATGTGTTAATGAGATTTTAGATACAACAACTAATGCATAAGAAACAACAATGCAACAAAAAACACAAATTAGTTTGTCTTAAAACTTTGTGTATGAAATGACATTGTCAAGAAAGTGGGAAAAAGAACAAACTAAAAATAAGAGAAAATATTAACAAATCATTATAATTCGCGTTTTGTATTTGTATATAGAATATATGAAGAAGGTGAGAGAGAAACAGAGAGAAAGATAGAGAGAAAATCAGAGTGAAAAAATAACCTAGGGTTATAAATTAAGTTAGTACATGGACAGAAGATATTATAAACATTTCTCAAAAAATACACAATAGGTGAATAAACACATGAAAAATGCTCGCTATCATTAAACATTACTGAGATTTAAATAAAAGCCATGAGGAGACATCATTTAATACCTATTAAGATATAAATAATATTTTAAAAATGAAAAATAATAAGTGCCTGTGAAGATAAGAACCAGGAGACTCTTACAATGCATAATCCATAGTAATGTAAGATGGAATGATTGTTGGGGAAAACAGTTAAAAAAAAATCATACAATCTCCATATGTTTCACACCTATGTGTATACTCAATATAATTTGACTCAATATCTGAAAGAAATATTTGTAGCACAATTTCATTGTGGCATTATTCATAACACCCAAAAGGTGGAAATAAGACAAGTTTCCATGGACAACTGAAAGAAACCTATAGATATAGATAGATAGATAGATAGATAGATAGATAGATAGATAGATAGATAGATGATAGATAGATGATAGAGATGTAAGTGCATATGATTGGATTTTTTCTGTACACTACAGAATGGATAAACTTCAAAATCATTTTATTAACTCACAAGTAAAATGTTTATCAGTGAAATATGTATATGGTATGATTTAGATCAATGGGCTCTTGGGACGCGACTTGCTCATAAAGGCACTAACTTCAATGCTGAACTATCCATGGATGATTTCATAGCCAAAATGGTTATTAGGCGGTGGGAATTAGATGAAGGGAGTGGGTCATGGGGGCTGGACTTTGAGACTATATCTTGAGACTTGGATCTTGCTCCTTTCTCTGTGGCTCTTTCCTCTGTCTCTCTGCTTCTTGGCTGTCATGAGATGAGAAGCTTGGCTCCTCCATGCCCCTCTGCCATGACTTCCTGCCTCACTTCAAGCCCAAAGTACTGGAGCCTGCCAACCGTACCCTGAAGCCTCTGACACTGTGAGCCCAAATCAGTTTGTTCTCCTTTAAGTGGTTTTCTTCAGATATTCAGTCATGATGAAAAGCTGACTAACACTGTTAAGGTACATCTACAGAGCCAAAAATATCAGTTGTTGCTAGAGGCTGATGGTTCTTGGGCATGGGAAGTGACTGCTTAAGGGTAAGAGGTTTTCTTTTAGTGCAATAAAAATATTTGCAAACAGAGGTACTAATTACAACTCAATGGTACCCTTGAAAAAGGTTACTTTTATGATATTGTGTATTTTGTCTCCACAAAAACTGGGTATTCATTTATTTTAGTGTTGCTTGAAGGGTAGATATAGCAAAGTCCCTGACTGAATTGCCTCTGTTTCTGACAGTCTTCAGGAAAATATACGCAATAGCCTATGTTCCTATCTTTGTCAAATACCAAAAATAAAGAGATAAACTATACAAGCTTTAAATTTTCTTGTATTAGAATAAGTAGCAGCAAATTTCTTCTTTTTCTGGAATTAAATTAATACCACCAAATATGAGCCTTTACCCTAACAATGACTTCCATTGCTATATCTTTAATACTAGGATGCATTTAATGCTGGGCCTTGATTTGTTTTTCAGTCATTTATTCAACCAATATTTATGGGTCATCTATTATCTGCTGAACTTTATTCTCTGTGCTTGGGATACATCGGGGAATTTTAAAAAGACCCCTTACTCGTAGGAAGTTTAAATGTCAGGAAATGGAGATATATGATACAGAATGAATGCAATAAGGTGTATTCATAGAAGCTATAGTAATATGATTAAGAGTACAATAAGAAGGCTTGGAAAGTCCTTGTAGTAACTTTTTTTTTTTTTTTTTTGGTACTGGAGATCGAACTCAGGTCCTTGTGCTTGCTCAACAGGCTGCAAAACCACTGAGCTAAATAAATCCCCGGCCCTGTAGTAACTTTTTAATAGAACATAAATTTCTTACTTGTCAAAACCACTGCTTCCTTTTCCATTTGATCATAGCTGTCTTTAAATATTCTATTTCTTTATTGTTCTTCTTTTTGCATTTTGGAAAATTTAGACCATTTTTTGGCATTTTTGTTTGTTTCTTTTTGTTCTATTTTTATTCTTGAATGTTGCTTTACTACTGATAACAAACTGGTGTGGCTTGTGTCTAGAAGTCCTAACTGAGGTCCTAAGTGGGGCTTTTCTGAAGTGGTTGATTTTAGGGTGTATGGTAATGGGGTTAAATTATGTGATGCTGGGATTAAGAGTACGTGACTATTAAATTAGTCCAGTGATTGATTTGGAATAGTTCATCTGGGTGCAGATAATGGGAAAGTCCACCCTGGGTTGAATGCTGTCCACCCTAAGCTAGGTATCCTGGACCGAATAAGAAACAGAAAGAGGGGTGCTGCTGTTGCTTGTGGATATTGGTTTCCTACTTTGCTGCTTTGGGACCTTCTGCCTGCCATGTATTATTTCTCCTCTGTGATGTGTCCCTGCCATGTCACTGTGACTTGGAACGAACCCACTATGAACTGAAATGTCTATAAACGCTGACCCAAAGATACCTTTCCCTCTTTAACTCTGGGTGTTGTGCGTTTTGTCTCAGCAACAAGAAAAATAACTAAGACACAAGCATAATTTGGAATCTATCAAGCCAGCACAAGATAAAGAATGCTGGTATATTATTAACGTTTTTCAAAACATTTATGGTGAAATTGAACCAATATTCTTATATACTTATTTCTCTCTTGAATTTTCACCTTTTCACAGTGTCTGTTTATTATTCATTATCAATTATAAATAGATTACCTTTGAAAACATATGAATATTTAAAATGACCCTTGCTGAGAATAGTTATTAAAATAAATATTTATACATAGCTATGGATACGTTTTACCCTGGAAAATCCAAATTACTAATTAACCTGCATTTTACTTTATTTAAAACTTCCTTTAAAGTAGTAGCTCAGATAGAGCTTAAATACACAGTTAAAGCAACATTTTGCTTATGTATGCTGCATGTGTATTTGGAACATTTCCAAAATTTTAAACAACTGTTGATATAAATGGTGTTAATATTCCTAATTTTTATCTTTAACTAAAGTAACCAAGCCTCTGGACACTTCTCCCCACCAATGTCATGGGGCGAAGGGGTGTGTCCCCGGGGGATGTGTCCCTGAGGTTGACACTCCAGCCTGCATCCTAGAGTTCCCCATGCACCTTTTATGCACTCTTTCTCCAATTCCAGTTCTTTTTAACAGTTTGCTGTCATTTGAAATTCATGATGAGAAAACCATTATTCATTGCCCATCATAAATTTGAAAATACTCTATTCTCCTTTAAGACAATGTTTGGTTTTTTTATAGAGTAAAGGGACATTTTTCTCAAGGATTTTTCACACTTTCTTCATTACATGAGGCAAATCTCCTGTGCACACATCCCAAACATGTTGTCCGAAGACTCCACATGTGGACACATTGCTGTATTTCTCTTTTTGTTCAGCTGATCTTTTGGTTCCTACTTGTCCATAGTTACATTTTTCACAGTGTCTTTAAAATATATTTTTTATAGTACAGAGAAACTTTCTATCAATTCCTTCTACTTCAAAAGAGCTTTAATCTTTTCTTAAGTTTGACAGTATGTATAAATTTTAGAATTATCTTGTCAAGCTCCACAAAATCTCTAGAAGAAATCCTGAAAGGTTTATGCTTGATTTCTACCAAATATATAAAACTTTGAGTTGAAAGTAGAGTATCTCATATTTTAGCAACATGATTCATTCCTCCATTTTGCTTATCCTCTTCACTGTATTTCAACAAAAATTTGCTTTCCCATAAACTTCTTTATATCAGTAAAGATATTTGTATGTAATGTTATTTTTTTCTTAAATTACATCTTTCATAATTTGATTTGTATTAATGGGTTAAGAATATATAATAAGGCAGGGAAATTATTGTCTTCAGCAAATCTGGCCCTTTGCCATTTTGATAATAGTTTCTTCAAAACACCCAGGCTCATTTGCTGATTTCTTGTTCAAGGCTATTCTGCATCAGAGTAGAAAAATTAGGGTAGTGATGAGAAAGAACAATAAAATGTGAAGTATTTACTACCTCCCCATTTACATACACTTAATCAACCAATCAATCAGTAGATCAATCAACTCAATCTTTGTTAGATGGTTTGTTTTGGTAATGTTCTTTCTCCTGGCACTGGGGACTTAATCACTGAGCTACAGCCCTGATCTTTTTTATTTTTAAGACGGGTCTCAAACTTGTGATCTTCCTACCTCAACCTCTCCCATTGTGGGGATCAAAGGTAATAATGCTTGTTTTTTTTAATGGAACGGTGCTGCTAAACTTCCCTAATAAATTCATTAGTGAATCTATACATAAATTTTGTAAAATGTTGATAAATTTGTTTGTTCTTGACTATTCTTTACATCTTATCTATCTCTCTCTTTTACTGAGCTGGCTAGAATATTAATACGGTTGTACAATGTGGAGGAGAAAACATATAAAGCTTATCTGAGTGCTAATATTGGTTTCTTTTATATGTTTCTACACATTTCTTTTATTTCTTTTTAATGTATTTTTATTTTTATTAGTACATACTTGGAGTACATGGTGATTACATTTATTGTGGGGAGTTGGTAAGTCAAAATAATGCATCTTAATTCTTTTTAATCCCCTTCCTCTTCTGCTTTCTCCATCTCTTGTATCCTTTCCATTTTGCATAAGATCTATCACTCTGTTTCCTATTATCTTTTTTTTTTGGTCTTTATTTATTCTTTTGGTTTGTCATATAAGAGAAACCATGTAATATATAAATTATGTGTCTGATTTATTTCATTTGGTATTACAGTCTCAAAGTGCATCTCTTTTCATAAAAATGACTCACATTTATTCTTCTTTATTGAAGAACAGTACTCAATAATTTATAAATGCCACCTTTTCTTTATCCATTCGTCACTGAGTGTATAGCCCACTTCTAAGATTTAGCTATTATGAATTGTGCTACTGTAAGCATAGGAATGTAATTAACACTGTAATATGATGATTTTAACTCTTTAGGGAAGACACCTAAAAGGGAAATACCTGAGTCAAATGGAATTTCTATTTTTAGTTTTTTGAGGTCCATAAAGATTTCTGTAGTGGTTGTACCAGTTTACATTCTCACCAATAATGATGCTGAAGCCTCACCAGAGTTTGTTATTATTTAACTTCTTGTGGATAGCCATTCTTTTCAGAGTAAGCTGGAATCTCCGTATTTTAATTTGCATTTTTTGAATGGCCATTGTGTTGAATATATTTTTGTGTTTTTATTCATAATGTGTACTTCTTCTAAGAAATATGTTATTATTTCACTTGCCAGTTTTTTGATTGGGTCATTTATTTTGTGGGGGTCTAATTTTTGAGTTCATTATATTTTCTTGATCTTAGTCTGCTGTCCAAGGTGTAGCTGGCAAAATTTGTTTCCCATTCTGTATGTTGTCTTTACACTCAGTTACACTTTTCACTCAGGTACACATCCTCTGTAGTATAGAAGATTTTATTTAACCTGATTCAATCTCATTTGTTTGTTCTAGGTGTTATTTTTGTACAGTTGGGTTTCTGTTCTCAAAGTACTTGCCTGTTATTAAAAGTTTTATTTATTTTGTCCTCCAGTTTCTAAAACTGCAAAAGCTGTTTTACTATTTA
The DNA here is from genome assembly GCF_053883595.1 of Heterocephalus glaber. Taxonomy (NCBI): domain Eukaryota; kingdom Metazoa; phylum Chordata; class Mammalia; order Rodentia; family Bathyergidae; genus Heterocephalus; species Heterocephalus glaber. The sequence continues at coordinate 15,942,537 of NW_028258142.1, read as the reverse complement.
GATCATGATCTAAGTTGATGTTAGTTTAATACATGGTGAGCGATATAGATCTAGATTCAATCTTGTGCATGTGGATATCCAGTTTTCTCAGCGTCTTTGGCTAGAGGCTGTCTTTTCTTCAGCATATGGATTTGGTCCATGTGAAAGGGCAGATAGCTAAATATGCCTGCAGTTTTTTCTGCACCCTATATTCTGTTCCATTTACCTCCATGTCTATTTTTATCCAGTTAAGAAAAGCTATTCATATTCATAGTGTAGTAAAAGTTGGTTTCTTCCAAACAATTTGGTTTTGCTGATTTGTTATTATATTTGTTGAATTACTGGATATGAATAATTTAATCATTTTAAAATTAATCATTTTTGTCATTTAATCCAATGTGGAGGATAGATTAATTGATCATTTTTACTTCTAGTATAAATCTAATTTCATTAAAATATGAGTTTTTTTATTTTGTCTACTTCACTATGAATTTTTTCAAATATTTTAATGCTCTGAAGAATTTTATTAGTTATTTTTTTAAAAAGATTAGCACAAATAACTTAGGCTTTATTAGCACAAATTAGGCCGTATTTTTATGATTTTTAATATGTTAAAATGCTCAAAATTGTGTCTCCTGTACAATATGGTGTCTCCTTCAGCGTTATACTCTTCAAGACAATTTAAATTGATAAGTTTTTCAAATTAAGAACTCAATAAAGAAATCTTTCAGATTAGAAATCTTCAGAATAAAGAAGGAACTTCTTTTTATACCAATTTAAGTGAAGAAATAATGCAAGTTATATTTTTAATATGCATATTGCAACAGAAACATAATGGAAGTGCAGTTATGAACATTTGAAAGTAGCCATTTTACTGCATACAATTTTGCCTCTATAAATTATGTGACTTACATTATTATAAACTATATTGTTCTCTATGTGACTTACTCTTACTTCGAATGAAATTGTATTAGCTGGGAAGAAAGGACTTTGTGAATAAAAGCAAAGTTAAAATTTTATAGTAAGTTTTAATTTGCTGTGAGACAGGATTTGTTTTGTTTTGTTTATACTCGGGTGTTATTTCCAGAAGGCTAATTTTGGGTTTTAATTCAACTGGACTAAAATGAAGTCAGCTTGATGAGCAAAATGAAATATTAGGACATTTACTTTGCTGAAACTTAACATGGAAACCCAACTTAAAATACAAACATGATGAAAACTAAAACAGCAATTTGACTTTCGAATCCTGTTTAAACCTTTTGTTTAATGTATGGCAGAAAGTTGGACACACTGGCATGAAATATGGTTTAAATGATTAAAGTAATTTGTAACCTCATGATATTAGGTACAGATACAAAGAGTGAGATGAGTTCTATATTTCAAACCAGAAAAAATCCCTCGTTCATTTACATTGAGATATTTCTTTATGATGTATATACATAAAATGAATTAGAATTGTTCTAGAATACTGTAATTTGATCTCTTTTTTCAATGACATAGGTCTATCATGGGATAGAATAGAAAATCAAGTACAATATTCTAAAATATGGACCCTTATGATAAATTTATACATTTATGATTGTTGAAAGAAATATTTTGACAAATTAATGTTAATAGAATTTATTTGAGAAAAAAATTCATGAATAATACAACACTCAAAACCCAAAGAGATTCTGCCCAGCAGATGAAGTTGTAATAAAATATTTGACCAAATTATAATTTTATAATTTCATCATTTAGCACTTATTAAATTGCAAGTGCATGTGTGGATAGGGATATTTTCTATAATTTTTTTTTTGGTAGTGGGGATGGAATTCAGGACTTTTCACTTGCCAGCAGGCATAGCACCACCAGGATAAAGCATTAAAAAGTTTAAATGTTTTTAAAATTTGTGGCCATTATTCCAGAGATGCTGAATTAATACAAGACATGTGATAAAATCTAAAGCTTGGTCAGATGAGTGCTAATACTATTTTCAAAAGCCTTTGATTTGAGGTGAATGTAAGATTCTTTTTTCTTTTTCAACAAAAAGAGAATATCACAATGTTATGCACAGGTATATCCAGCATCCAATCACACACGAAAACAACAGTCAATAAATGATCCACAGATGAACATAGTTCCGGAAGAGATCTTGGTGCACAGTTAAGGAGCTCCAGACACAAAGAAGTCCAAAAACCAGGGATGGCACTGGAGAAAAAGAGTGGGAAGCATCTCATCTTCACTGGCCCATCCCTTGGAGGAATACAGCAGCACAAAAATCATGTTTCCAACATAGCGTCTGAAGAGACGGAACGGGGGCTTCTGCAGTCTTTATTACAGAGGAGCTCAGCCAACACGGCCACCACCACATAGGACCCCCTCATTTTGCTTCTAATGTGAAACCTAGCATCTAGACCTGCTCAGAGCCACAGCTACTGCACTAAACTCAAGTTGTTTCGTTCATGTATTTTTTTTCTGATTTTATGTAGTTGCCTGTCTGTATTCTCTTGAAGCTTGCTGAGTTTCTTGAAAGCAATTATTCTGAATTCTTCCTGGCAATTCATAGATTTACACTTTTTTGGAGCTAGTTACTGAACACTTATTGATTTCCTTCGCTGAGAGAACCAAATTATTTCTTATGGGGAAAAATACAGTAGCTAAAATTAACAATGCATAGAGAGCTAGTATAGCAGATTCGATCAAGCAAAAGAAACAGTAAGAAAATTTAAAAAGAGATTACTTGAAATTATCCTGACAGGAGCAACATGAAAAAAATGGAAAGAATGCTGATTATATATGGAAATTATGGGAAATCATCAAATTAACAAGTGATTTATGCAGATCTGTGTGCAAAAAATATTCTGTCTATGGTTAGCAGAAAGGTAAATTGGTAAAGTCATTCAATTTATTTTTTAATTTTTATTTTTATTCATAAATGCTTGCAATACATAATGATTATATTCATCATGGAGAATTGGTACATGTACATAATATATCATAGTTCTATTTATTTCCTATTTCCTACATTCCCTACCCCTTTTTCCCATTCCATTTTACAAAAGTTCTATCTCCCTGTTTCCAATTATCTGTCTTTTCTTATGCTTGCTCGCTTTCTTTCTTTCTTTCTTTCTTTCTTCCTTCCTTCCTCCCTCCCTCCCTCCCTTCCTTCCTTCCTTTCCTTTCTTTCCTTCCTTCCTTCCTTCCTTCCTTCCTTCCTTCCTTCCTTCCTTCTTTCTTTCTTTTTCTTTCCTTCTTTTTTGGTACTGGGGATCAAACTCAGGACCTTGTGCTTCCAAGGCAGGTGCCAGAACCACTGAGCTAAATCCCCAGCCCCCTATGCACTGTATTTATAGTTTAGGTTTCTCTTATAAGAGCAACCATGACATATTTAAGCTTGTGTACCTGATTTATTTCACTTAAACTTAGGGTCTTGAATTGCATCCATTTTCCTTCAAATTATAGCTGAGTAATACTATACTGTGCATAAGTGCCGCATTTTCTTTACCCATTCATCTATATATACAGCCTGCTTCCAGGATTTACCTCTATTAGTTGTGCTGATACAAACTTGGGCATCAGGGCAGGGGATTTAACTCAGTGGCACCACGCCTGACCCCTGGTACCCCCCAAAATAAATTAAATTATATATATATATATGTATATATATAAGTGAGTATCTATGTATGACTGTAATATGATTTCTCTAACTCTGAGGAAGACACCTAGAAGGTGAATAACTGGATTAAATGGAATTGCTAGTCTTAGTTTTTTGAGGAATTTCCATGCTAATTTTCATAGTAGTTGTACTAGTTGACATTCCCATAAAAAATGTAAAAGGATTATTTTTCAGTACAGCATTTTCATCATTTGCTATTGCTTGATTTTTTTTTTTTGGTACCGGGGATCGAACTTGAACCTTGCACTTGCGATGCAGGTGGTGGAACCACTGAGCTAAATCCTTGACCTTATTGTTTGATTTTTTGAAGATCACCATTCTTTCTGGATTAAGATTGAGTCTCAGTGGTTGATTGGATTTACATTTCTCTAATGGCCAGAAATATTGAACTGTTTTTCCTGTGTTTATTGGAATTTCCATTTCTTCTTTTGATAAATTTATATCCACATCAGTTACTCATTTTTTAGTGATTTTTTAATTTTAGCGAGTCCAATATTTTTCAGTTCTCTATATATGGCAAATATCAGCCCATGGTCTGAATAATAGCTGTCCCCATTTTTTTCCAATCTGTAGATAATCTCTTCTCTCTGTGTGGTTCCTTTGGTGGGCAGAACATGTATTATTTGATGTCATTTCATTTGTTGATTCCTGATTTTGTGTGTGTGTAATTGAGGTTTTGTTTAAAAAATTCTTTATTACATCTATTTTATATTCCACCAAATTAAGTTTTTCTGCTTTAAAATTTGCATCTTGTATCTAGTTTGATGTCAGTTTAACACATGGTGACAGAGATAGAACTAGCTTCAGTCTTCTGCATGTGGATAGCCAGTTTTCTCAGCAGCATTTTTAAAGATGCTCTCATCCTTCCAGGATATATTTTTTGCCTTTGTCAAATATCAGATAGTTGAATGTGCATGAAGTTGTTTCTACATTCTCTATTTTGTTTCACTAATCTACATGCATTTCTTTGCTAATACCATGTTAGTTTTAGCTCTATAGCTTTGTAGGAAAAGTGTTTGGGTTGTGACTCCTCCTGCTTTGCTTTTGTTGCCCAGAATTCCATTTGCTGTTCTGGGGCTTGTTTTGTTCCATATGAATTTTAGGGTTGTTTCTCAGTTCTCTGAGGGACACTATTGGTATTTTGATTGGGATTGCATTAATCCATGTATCAGTTTTTGAAATAGGGACATTTTGACAACATTAATTCTACTTATCCAGGCAAAGAGAATATCTTTCCATTTTCTGATGTGATCTCTGATGTAGTTTTTCAGAGTACTATAGTTTTCATTGTAGAAGTCATTCCATTACTTCATTAGGTCAATTTCTAAATATTCAATTTTACTTGAGGGTATTGTAAATGGTATTGTTTTCTTAATTTCTTCCTTGGTGATGTTATTATTGGTGTGTAAAAATGAAATTACATTTTGTGGGGACTTTGTATATTGTTACATTGCTGAATTTAGTTATAACTCAAGGCGTCTGTTGATGGAATATATTCATACTTCTATGTAGAGGAGTGTGTTATGTGGAAATATAATAATTTTAATTCTTTCTTTCCTATTACATATCAATTTTGTTTGTCTGATTCTTCTGGACAATGTTTTCAGTGGTATCCTGTTCAAGAATTTATAGGGAAAGACTTCAGCTTTTCTTCATTTAATATGACGTTGTTCCTTATTTTGTCATAATTGACATTTATCAGATTGGAATACAGTCCTTCTATATCTATTTCCTTTAGAGTTTTGATCATGAATGGGTGTTGTATTTTCTTAAAGGCGATTTCTGCATCTATTGACCTGATCACGAGTTGTGTATATGGTGCACGATTGTGTGTGTGAGTGTGTGTGTGTAGGTGTGTGTTTGCTTCTGTTTTTGAGATGTATTCCATTTATTGATTCGCATATGTTGAACCATCCCTGCATTCCTGACATGAAGCCTAGGTGGTCGTGATATATAATCTTTTTGATGACTGGTTGCATTTTATTTGTCAATGTCTTGTTGAGTATTTCAGCAATTATGTTCATTAAAGAGACTGGCCTATAGTTTTCTTTATTGGTGAGTACTACTCTGTTTTTTTAATCAGGGCAAGGCTAGCTTCCAGGAATGTCTTTGAGAGTACAACTTCCCTTTTCCTTTATTAAGAGTTTAAGAAGTATTGGTGTTAGATCTTCCATGATGTTCTTGTTAAATTCTGTGGTAAATAAATTGGATCTTGTTTATTCCTAAATTATTAGTTTCTTTTTATTAGTGCTTCAGTTTCATTGACTGTTTTTGGATTATACGGGATTTTTATATTTTCCTGGTTCAGTTTGGCTAATTCGTATGTATAGAGGAATCTGTATATTTCTCCTTGATTCTCCAATTCTCAGCTTCTCAAAGCAGTTTACTAATAATCATCTGTATTTTGATAGTGTACATTCTGACTTTTTTCTCATTGCACTGGTTTGGGTCATTTTTTTCCTTTTTTTGGTAAGATTGGATAAGAGTTTGCAAATTTTGTTTATTGTTTCAAAGAAGCTGCTCTTCAGTTCATTAATTATTTTTATTTTTGACCTAATTTCATTGATTTCTGCTATAATTTTTAAAAATTTCTTCCTTGGAAAAATTTATACTGTTTTTGTTTTTCTACAGCCTCGAGATGTCTCTATTAGGTTATTTTCTGGGGCTTCAAATGTTTCCTTTTTTGATGTGGGTATTCACAACTATGAACACTTCTCTTAAGCCTGCTTTCATTTTGTACCATGAATTCTGGTGTTATACTGGCATTATTGTTTGATACTAGGAACTATTTAATTTTTCCATTGGCTTATTCTGTGGTACATTAATTATTAAAAAGAGTATATTTTAATTTCTATGTGTTTTCATAATTCCTGTGGTTTCTTTGCAATTGATTTCTAAGTTCAGTTCACTATGATCTGATAATATATGTGGTATAATTTAGATTCTTTTGCATTAATTTAAACTTGATTTATGGGCTATCACGTAGTCCATTTTGGAGAAAGTTCCATGTGCTGCTCAGAATATGTTTTTCTGTCATGGACTAGAATACTCTCTAGATATTTATTAAGTTCATTTTTACAAAGATTTCGTTCAATTCTAATACTTCGTTTTTGTCTAGCTAATCTATTTGTGAAAGTAACATTAAGCTTCCCCACCATAATTGTTTTGATGTTTATCTGATCTTTTATATTCAGTAGATTCTTTTATGAAGTTGCATGCAGTGATGTCAGTACCTATATGTTAATAATTATTGTTTTCCTGTTGGACTTTTCCCTTTACCAAAATGTGGTGACCATTTTTCCTCTTCAGATCAGGTTTGGCTTGCAGTCCAGTTGGTCTGAACATATGGTCACTTGTTTCTATTTGGCATTGCATAGACTGTTGTTTTACAACCTTTGATTTTTAGTCTGTGAATCTTTTCGGATTTAATGTGCTTCTTGTATCCGACATATGGACAAGCTTTGATTTTTGATTAATTCTGAAAATCAGTGTCTTTTGATTGTGGAATTGAGTCCATTCACATTAAGAGCTATTACTGAGAAGCAGATATTATTTCTATCATTGTACTACTTTTCTGTTCCTGACATTCTTAATTGTTCACCCTGCCTGCTTTAATTATTCTGAGACTTTTGGGTATTGTTTGCTTTACTATTTCTTTCTAGTACGTCCTTGAGAATTTTTTGGAGTCTTGGTTTTGTGGTCATGAAATACTTAAAGTGCTCTTTGTCATGGAAATAAATTTTTCTTCAATTCTGAAAGATAGTTTTGTAGGATATATCAGTCTGATTTGGAAGTTGCTTTCTTCTAGATCTTGAAACACTTCTCTCCAAGTTCCCCTGAATTTTAAGGTTTGTCCTGAGAATTATGCTTTAATTCTAATTGGTTTAACTTTATAAGTGATTTGTTGCTTTTCTCTAATAGCTTTTAAAATTTTATCCTTGTGTTGGACTTTTTGGGATTTTGATTTTGATTTTTTTATGGACAAGTTATTTTGTTATCATGGTTATTTGGTGTTATGTATACATCACTGACCTGAATGGTAAATTACTTTTTCTTATTTAGGATGTTTCATGTTATTATTTCTGCAAATAGGTTTTCTTATGCCATTTGTGCTATCTTCTTATTTTTCAGTAATTTTTATTAGCTTTTTACTAGTTATCTTTGTACCTTCAAAGTAGATGTTAGATCTGTTTTTCTTGTTCTCTTGGATTTTTTTCAAAGTATCTCTGATGTTCAAGGTCATTAAATTCTATCTTTTAGCCCTATCTTCTAGTTCTGACACTCAATTGTTATAATGGTCACATTGGTGCACAATTTTAGCAGAGATTTTAATTTTGGGGATTTCTGTTTGGCATTTTCTTGTGGGCTCAGCTACTTCTCTAAACTGCTCATTAACGTTTTGTATCATTTTGTTTAGCTCACCTAGTTTTTTATTAGTGTTTTCTGTAAACTCATTGATCATTCTATTTATTAGGTCTGTTACTTATTCAGTTATAAGTTGTTGAGCTATTTTTAATCTTGTTTTATTATTTCAAATAATTCAGCTGTATGGCTTTTGATTTCTTACCCCGTGATATCCCAAAGATCAACTTTGAGGCAGTTAGGGTTTTTGGAGGCATTTTGTTGCCTTGTCTTCTCATGTATTTATGTTGTTGTGTTTTATTATTGTTGTAGTTATTGTTATGTCCTCAGATTTGTAGTTGCTTATAGTGGAAATATTTTGTTGCTAATATGAAGACTTTTTAGTTAGTACCTGCTGTTCAATGATACACTCTTGTTGTGACTAACTACATGCTTTTGCATCTGTCCCAAGATCCAGTCTGCATCATCAGTTTGGGAGAGGATGTAGCTTAATTCATCCAATACTCATCTCTCCAGGAATGGATTATAATGTTATCAATGATGCAATAGCAATCCAGATATTAGCATACAGAGAAAAACATTAATAGCAGCAACTATGCCACCCTGGCAAGAGCAATTAAATCAGTAACAAAAATAGCAGCAAATACAAACTCTATATTACACATCATAAAAATCAATTATATACCACTATTAACCATAGAAAATAAATCTTTAATTATGGGATAAAGATTTTGAGAGACCAAGTAAATATCTACTAGCTATAACAACTATATTTCCAATAACAATAGAAAAGAATTCTATAGTGATAGCAGAGTTAACTATCTAAAGTTTATTAATTAATCGTCAATGGTTACACTAGTAAAGATGGAGGGAGTAGGTAAAGGGAAGAAGAAATATTTGAAAAATTAAGCAATGGAAATTAAGCAGGAGGAGAGAAAATTGAAATTAAATGTCCTATAAAGAAGTAAAATTAAATGACTAGAAATAGATAAGGGCAATAGAAAAGAACAAACAAGAAAAAGAATAAAAAAGAAAAATAAATTGAAAAAATACAAGAAAAATTTAGAAAAGAAAAAACTTAATGTAAAAAATAATTAAAAATGAAGAAAAGGAAAATAAAACCAAATTAATCTCCCACAAAAATTCTTCTGTATTTATGAATAAGTGATTTATTTTTTTGGAAAGTCTTGTTTAGTTTTCCCCTAATCACCTAGTTCGTGAGACAATCTCTACTATTAACTCATACCTTATTTTGGAGATATTATTAAACTATTTTTTAAGGTATGTATAAAATATTTTCCATGTGTCAAATGAAAAATCCAGTATCTTATAATAAATTTTTTTCTGTTGTACGGACTGGGAGTTTGTTGGTCAAAAAAAAAAAAAAAAAACAAACAGTAGAAATGTATAGTTTCCTATTCTGTACTGAAGGGCTATAATGTTTGCCTCTACCCAGTATCCTGAGACCTGCATTTGTGAGTAACTTGCTAGGATTTAGCTACCCATAATTTATCAACTCATTTTGGAATTCAGGAACACTTGGCTTATCCAATTTCCCGTAACAATTATTTGAAGTTTGCTTTTCATAAGATTTCCTGAATAGAGGTCTTAGTGGGCTCAGACCATTTTCTTTCCTTAGAGCTTACTACTCTTTCCTGTCCTCTCCTTCCAACCCAAATTCAGCTACCATCACCACCACTGGAATCAACCTGTAAATACCAGGTGCTTGCTAAATTAGTTCATAACATTTTCTGGTTTGATATCATGTGTTACAACGTAACATTTCCATACTTTAAACAATTTATACTAGAGAAATTGTTGGAAAGACAGTGCAATTTAATAGAGCAAAATACTAATATATGTCTATTAATATATGTATGGTTGTGTAATTATAGCATCCATCATTTTAGAGACTGGGGAGGTTGTGTGGAAGGAGTCAAAACTATTTCCTCTTTTAATTTGTCAGCACCATCTAGTGACCTTCTTTTAAACACTTGATTGTATGAATGAGGTTTTTCAGTTGTCTCGTAGAGAAGAAGCTTCTATGAACCAGTTGTGTAGCCTCACAAGTCAGCTGATAAATCTGTCACAATGTTTATTCTGGATAAACATGAGTAAAGATATATTACTTAAATCATTCATCAGTTTGATAATTCAGTATTTGTGTAAAATCCCATTATAAACAGAACTATGATAACATTTTAATATTATTGTTAACACCAATTTTAATGTTCAAGTAAAAGGTAATCTATCAGTAAATGCACAGGGCCTATTTTTTCTTCTAAATTTATAATTTAAATATATTAAGTGCATGCAAAATATGCATTTTCATTTCATCCTGACACTTTGAAATTATCAATTGTATCACTCTTGTTTACATTATTAAAACATTAGCAAAACTCTTACTTCTATTACTTTCAAAAAGTACCTAACAGCCATTAATTCCTAAAAGTGGTTATTTCTTCATAGATAATTCTTTCTGGTATTGCATAAAGTTTTACAGTGACATGGTTACACTCCATAGAAAATATATTTGTAACATAAACAATTTTGCATACTCTCAGGGTTAACAATTTACAGTATACTCTTATTTTTTTAAGAAGTGACCTGGCTGTCATCATAAAGATTTTGCATTTACTATTTACTTATCTGGGTTTAAAAAAATAACAATAAAAATAAAATTTACAAAAATAGTACTGGAAGCAAGTCATTTCAGCTACACAGTTACATTAAATTAAGAACAGGAATACTGAAAATTAGTAAAAATGTTTGACCTAACATCTGAGTAAGATAGAAAAAAAATGAAAAGAATTCAATGAATCACATTTAATAAAAAACTGGCTTTTGAAAAAGGTACATTTACCAATGTAAATTTACTAATACAAATTAAATGAATTAAATAAAGCTATATCACTCTTGTTATCTTGACTGAGAATTATGCTTTTCTTTGTATACCACACATTTGAGAAAAGCAGATTTTGAGATTAGGTTTCAGAGAAAGGTTTACAGATGAAAATGAGTCATTATGAAAAATAAAGGGCAATTCAGAATATGTAATGTATGTCACAGGACACACTGAGTACTTCGTTGATTTTTAAATCAATTCATTGCTACACAAACTTTAGCTGCACAGTAGAATTATATTTCTTATATCAACAAGAACAACTCATTCAATCATGCCAAATTTAAACTTAGAAAACCGTAAAATTACTCACTTGGTTGCCTTATTAAAATAAAAAATAATTTATCACAAATACTTGTGCCTACAGGCTTAAAACATGTCTTTTATGGCCTTTGGCAAAAATCCACCCATGTGGTTTATTACAATGCCATTCACATAACATTGGCAGAAATACAACATTAACCATTTTGCTCAGACGTCCATTGAATCCTTAGTGAAAAATCTTTTAAGTATCACATTACCCTGAAGCAAATTATACCTTATTTTTTAAAATTTATATATTTATTGGTACATTTTAGATATACATTTACATTTGTCATTGGGTGCTTATACCTGAACATGATATATCTTAGTTTTTATTTTTCCCACATTACCTGTGCGCCCTTCACCCCCTACACCCTCCCCTATTTACATAGACTTAGTTTCCAATTTTTTTTCTTTCTCCTAATTTTTCCTTTCCCTTCTTCCCTTTCCCCTTCCCCTCTCACCATCCTTACACTTTTGGACCTTTTCCTATTTCAAACTATCAATTACTCATTTTAATCATTTTCAACCTTATTTACACTTTCAGTTTCTCACACTAGAGAAACTATTGGGTATTTACACGTGTGTCCTATTTATTTCATTTAAGAGTATGGTCTCAATATGCATCCATTTAGCTATAAATGTCTCTAGATTCTCTTTCTTTATGGCTGAGTAGTACTCCATTTTATAAAAAAAAAAAAAATCTTCTTTATCCAGTCTCCAGTTGATGGGCATTTGCGCTGTTTCCAAGCTTTAGCTATTACAAACTGTGCCGCTATAAACATGGGTGCACATATATCGCTGTGGTATGATTCTTTTAATTCTTTGGGGAAGATACCCAGTAGGGGAATAGCTGGGTCAAATGGGACCTGTAGTCTTAGTTCTTTGCGGTGTCTCCATACTGATTTCCACAGTGGTTGCACCAGTCTGCACTCCCACCAACAATGGAGAAGGATTCCTTTCTCTCCACACCCCTGCCAGCATTTGTTATTGGTTGATTTCTTGATAGCAGCCATTCTTTGTGGGGTGAGGTGGAATCTCAGTGTTGTTTTCATCTGCATCTCTTGAGTGACCAGTGATGTTGAACATTTTTTCATATATTTATTTTCTGCTTTTACTTCTTTGTCTGAGAAATGTCTGTTCATTTCAGATGCCCATTTTTGAATTGGGTCTTTGAATTTGGGGGATCTGATTTTTTTCAATTCTTTATATATTCTAGATAGTAGACCTTTGTCTGAGGAATAGCTGCTAAAAATTTCTTCCCACATTGTAGGTTGTGTCTTAGCTCTGTTGGTAGTTTCTCTAGCAGTTCAAAAACTTTTTAATACGATGAGATCCCAGTTGTTGATTCTTTCTGCTAGCTCCCATGCTACTGAGTTTTGTTCATAAAGTCTTTTCCTATGCCAATATCATTAAGAGTTCTACCTAACTTATCTTCCAGCATGTTTAGTGTTTCTGGCTTAATATTTATATCTTTAATCCACTTCGATCTTAGTTTAGTGCACGGTGATAGGTATGGGTCTAGTTTTAATCTGTAGCAGGTTGATATCCAGTTTTTCCAACACCATTTATTAAATAAGCTATCTTTCCTCCAGTGAGGGTGGTTGTATGCCTTATTTTCATAAAGATATATGGTCCACATTGAGCCTTAATATTTAATGGTTGTGGATCATGTTATAGCCAGAAACTTTGAGATGTGACATTTGTCCCCTGAGATGTGTTATCTCCTAGGAACAAACCACAGGACATGTATGATTTATTGCTCCTAAATGCCTTGTAATTTCTAAAACTGTTGAATATCTATAGTATCAGGGGATAAGAATAGAACTTATGTTAACCGTAAACATGACAGCAATTCTTTATGTTCATGGAATGAAGAGGTGAGTCCTTTTACTAACAAATAAGAAAGATAAGTATATTTAAAGTGTTTTAACAATTGTAGTTTGTGATTTAGAGGATGTTTTTCTTTCTCTAAGGACAACACATAAATCTTCAGTGATTAATGACATTAATAAACTACACTATAAACATACTGTAAAATCACAATTTTAAATATTTGTCTCTAGTTCAAAGTTTGATGCTCACTAATAGTCATTACATTAAAGGCATATCATTTTGTGATGTTAGTAAAATTAATTATAGATTTTAAAATATATTTGAAAAGAGGTAGAACTTCCAAAAATAGTAATTCAATATTCTTTATATAGTGTATTACTTAATTTGCAAGAAGGAAGACACAGAACAGGCAGGTGGATATATTTTGTGCAAGAGAAATGATCTTATTTTTCGGGAGAGTTCAACTTAGTCACTTTACCCAGAAAATATGACTGAATATAAATCTCAGAATTCAGAAAAAGAAGCAAAATAGTGGAAAGTGATATAATCCTTGACCTTGACATTTTGAATATAGTCTAAAGTAATATTGATTTAAGAGCCAACAGCAAATGAAACAACAACAAAAGAGAACTCCAGGAAAAAAAAAAAAAACCAAAAAAAACAGAAGAATTTCATGAAGCTTGGAAACCTGTATGAGACTAGCTGCAGTTAGCAAAGCACACTTTTCATTTTTCTTTTTTTTCTTTTCTTTTCTTTTCTTTTCTTTTCCTTTCCTTTCTTTTCCTTTTCTATCTTTCTTTTCCTTCATTCATTAAAATTTTTAGTACATTTTAGACATACATTATGATCCCATTCATCATTGGGAATTTGTACCTGTACATGACATATTTTGGTTCTTATTTTTTCCCCTTCCCCTGCCCTCCCTTCAACTTCTCCACCCCTGCCTATTTACAAAAGCTTTATTCCCACTTTTTTCCTTGCTTTCTTTCCTTTCTTGTCTTTCCCTCATAGCCCACTCCCTATTTGCCCTTCCGCTTTGAACATTTTCTTCCTATTTTACATCTATTATACATTGTGGTCCTCATTTACACTTTCAGTTTCTCACACAAGAGAAATAATTCGGTATTTACACGTGTGTCCTATTTATTTCATTTAAGAGTATTGTCTCAAGATGCATCCATTTTGCTATAAATGTCTCTGGTTTATCTTTCTTTATTGCTGAATAGTATTCTATTTTATTTTTTAAAAACCCGTATCTTTATCCAATGACCAGATGATGAGCATTTGGGCTGTTTCCAAGATTTAGCTATTACAAGTTATGTCACTATAAACATGGGTGCACATATATCACTGTGGTAGGATGCTTTTAATTCTTCCAGGAACATACCCAGCAGGGAAGCAGTAGAGTCAAATGGGACTTCTAATCCCAGTTTTTTGAAGAATCTCCACACTGATTTCCACAGCGTTTTCACTGTGTCTACACTCCCACCAACAGTGAAGCAGGTTCCTTTTTCCCTTCAGCCCAGCCAGTATTTGTTATTGGTTGATTTCTTGATAGCAGCCATTCTTTCTGGGGTGAGGTGGAATCTCAGCATTGTTTGCATTTGCATTGAATGAATGACCAGTGTTGTTGCACATTTTTTCATATACTTATTTGCTGATTCTACTTCTTCATCTGAGAAATGTCTGTTCTTTTCAGATACACATTTTTGGATTGTGTTTAAATTTGGGAGGTCTGAGTTTTTTTGTTCTTCATATATTCTAGATAGTAATCTTTTGCCAAGGATCTGGTAAAAAATTTTTTCCCACATTGTGGGCTGTCTCTTCACTCTGTGGTTTTTCTTGCTGGTAAAACACACATTTCTAATTACAACTTTTGACCCTGGGCTGGAGATGAAGCTCAGTGATGTAGTGCTTGCCTAGCATGCATAATGTCTTGGCTTTGATGCATAGTATGACAAAAAATAAAGGACAAGGAGAAGGAAGAAGAAGGAGAAGAAGGAGGAGGAAAAGGAGGAGGAAGAGAAGAAGAAGGAAGAAAAGAGAAAGAAAGATGGACAGAAGGAAAGAAAGACAGAAAGAGAAAAAGAAAGAAAGAGAAAGAAGGAAGAAAGGAAGGAAGGAAGGAAAGAAAGAAAGAAAGAAAGAAAGAAAGAAAGAAAGAAAGAAAGAAAGAAAGAAAGAAAGTTAATTACCTGGATGCACTGATCCCTCCCTTTACCCCTTAACCATTTAATTAAAATCTGTGTGTTGGAATCTCCTCATTTTCGGTCATACCAATGGCAAAGTTATTATTTCTTGAGGTTTACATTTGTAAATCTCAAGTAATAATGTCATTAAATAGATTAGTTTTGCATGTACTAAATATGTACCAAATTACCAACATTCAGAAAAGTCTAGCTCCCTTTCTTTATGTGTGGATCTAGGTACATGTTTACACTTCCAAATATGTTGAATCTATATTAATGCATATTTACAGACACATGCAAGATAAGAAATATTCTTCTTCTTTATAATATTTTAATTTTTGTTAATTTTGTTAGTTATGAAACTGCAAATTATTCTTGGTCAATTTTTATGAATGTTAATCAAATATAAGGTAAAGTTAAAAATACATTTGTAAAAGAACAAAAATTTTGTGTAAAACTTGACATTTTACCAAATATTTGCACAAGGATTACTTTATTTCAAGCACAATATAGTCTTTAGCTTTAGTTCAATGATGCTGAATGACTGAATCAACATCAACTAGCCAATAATTAAATTGCAGAGCCACTTGTGCCCATGAATTGTCACTGATTTTCATATTCTAACTCGCCACACAGACATAG
The DNA here is from genome assembly GCF_053883595.1 of Heterocephalus glaber. Classification (NCBI taxonomy): domain Eukaryota; kingdom Metazoa; phylum Chordata; class Mammalia; order Rodentia; family Bathyergidae; genus Heterocephalus; species Heterocephalus glaber. The sequence continues at coordinate 15,926,666 of NW_028258142.1, read as the reverse complement.
GCATGACTTCTTACAGGTAAGGATGGTTGTGTAATCTGCTTATTTACCAGTGTTTTTGCTTGCCATTGTCTGGAATCACAAATGGGCACATTCAGAAGTTAGGAGAACATAAATTGTTCCAAATATATTAAATATTAAAATGTCCATTTTCCGATAACTTAGAAGGGCAGTCACATTAAAATTGAAGATAAAGACCAGGCATAGTAAATAAAGACAAAAGGAGAAACTAAATATTACGATGGTGATTTCCAAATAATATATCCTTATGAAAATAAGTCGTAATTTACCTTAGTTAAAAAAGAAATAGAAAAAACAGAATCCAAGTCAGGTCTGCCTTTTGAACACAGAAAGAGTAGTTGCAGTATTGTGAGTAAAAAAAACCAAAGAATTTTTTATTTGAGGATTTGGGTAAAGGAGAAATGATAGCGTTAATGACAAAAATCATTTATAAGAGAATGCTTTTGCTTTATTCACTCATTCATTCATCCACTTTACTGTGCCAGTTTCTCAAGCTCCAGTTGGAGAGTCTGGCACCATGCAGTTGTGTAGGGACCTGCAGGTAGGTGGAGGTGCCCCAGGTGAGGCTAATGCAGGTGGAAATATTTCAGGACAATCTTGCTTTTGGTGGTGGTAAGCTGGTAAAAGGCACAATTGAACTGGGTAACTTTGGGTAAATTTGGGTAACTTTACCAAATAAAGGTCAAAATAAGCTGAGATTTTTGTATTATTCTCTATAGAAGAAAACATTAATATTTGTCTTGGTGTTTCTGAACATATTGAAATATTTGTGATCAGTCTTCAAAATTCGAACAATTTGGGTGAATATGTATCTTCCTGTTTAAGCATCTCAGCCAAAAACAAGGATTAGGACCCTTTGTCTCTCAAAGAAAGAACACAGAATCCACAGCAAGTCATGATGTCATTTAGATGACAATTGTAGGTACCATGCCTTTGATAACTTTAACATGAAACACTTTTTAAAGTAAATGTTTATATTACAGAATAAGATATTAGTTTTGTGAAATTGGTACATACATATAACATTTTTTGAATACTGTGTACAGTGTTTAGAACTAGAATATTTAGGACAGCATTTTCAAAAGATTTTCCCCTTTTACATATTCAGTTACATCATCAATATTATAGGCTACTAGGCCAGGGGATTTAGCTGGGTGGTTTCGCCGCCTGCTGCACAAGCACAAGGACCCAAGTTCGATCCCCGGTACAAAAAAGAAAAAAATATATATAGGCTACTCACACTTTAACAATTTAGATTTACATATTATTCAAATGTATGTAACCAAATGAAAGTTATTCAAAAATCTGCAATGCAAAGCTGTTGCCTTGGTGAGTATAATCTCTCCAGTCCCCATTTCCTAAAAGTACAGGATGTAGCAGAAGATTCGGTAGGAGCTCCAAAGCCAATTTACAAGGACTTACATCCTCCTCCTCCAAATTGCTGGCAGCTGTTGACTCCAGATAAGGCTTGGCCTCAATTTCCTGATCTGTAAAATGGAGATTATAAGATTACCAATTTAAAATTACTCCTAACACTAAGTGAGCTAATCTAGTTTAAACTATTCTCCACTACAAAATAAGTGCTCAGTATATTTTAACTTCTTAAAAAAATTATTACCCTTATTATTCTTCTGATTTTTTTCAACTCTTAATTTTCATGGTGCTTAGATTCCTATATTTGAAGTCTATGTATTTAGACACCCCAAACAATGAAAACATTTGCTAATTTCTTTCCCTCTTGTAGAATGTCAGCTCCTGTTGCTTGAATTCATTCATGATCAAAGGATGTCAAAATGAAGAGCCAATTAAATTCTACAATGGTTAATGAATACTGACTGTTTTCCAAGCTTTAACCTCTGGTAGAGATGAATGAATTACTTTTTCCACTGTTGGGCTCATATACTGATAGAAAATATCTGCAGGTCATAGAACAACCCTAATATGTTGAATCACATAGAAATACACTGGGGAGCAGTAGTGACAGAGTAGTAGGCTCGTGGTCACTTTAGGATACCCTTTAGATAGTTTCAGAACAGAAAAAAAATCCAGGTCCTTCCATTTTAGTGAGATGAAAGGTGGTAGTGAAATGAAAGAGGTGAATCGATAAAGTAAATATTGAATAGAGCAAAACCAACAATCTCTAGAACAAATCAATTTTCAAATGAAACATGTTTTAATTTTTTCTAGCAAGTGGAACAGAGACAAATCTGTTTCCTATGTACATCTCTTAACTGGTGTAACAAAAGATATTCAGAGAAATAAGTCTCCTGACAAGATAACATTCTGTGCCAGGAGCTTTCAGAGAAGTAAAAAGTAAATTGGATAAACATTTTTCTGGTTCATAGATAAATATTATATTTCAAGATAATTTAAAGAATATTTTAAGGTTTCTATTTAAAATACAATATTTTAAGAAAATGTTTGCCTTCAACAAATTTAGGAACAGACTAGAAAATGAATTTGAGTTTGATGTCCTTCTAGTAATTAGGAGTGAAAATATTATTCTATAAATAAGATATATCCAGAGGAACAAAACTAATACATTACAACAATGATTTTATGTGTGTATCTATTCAACTAAACAGGAGAGGGGTTTTGGATATATGGAGAAGATTAATGAAGAAATCAATTTAATCTTTCATTTGTCCATACAAATAGACAACCAAGCATCCAGAGATCACTAATAATGACTCAAAAAGAAAAACATAAAATTGAAATTTAAAAAGGACCAAAAGGAAGGAGGTACAAATATAGTAAAACCAGTTATTAACCTCAGATTACATATAATTCTTGTTCAGATCTTTGCAACTAGATGAGTCTTTTTCAAATATAAGAAAAAGACAAAAGTCATAAATATGTGAAAAAGTGAGATTAAAAAATTCAGAATTAGGCCCTTTAAAAATTCAATGTAATGGGGGAAAAATAAGAACTAAGATACATCATGTACAGGTACAAACACCCAATGATAAATGTAAATGTACTGTATACCTAAAATGTACCAATAAAAGAATTTTTTAAAAATTCAGTGTAATGTACTTAAACATATTTTTGCATAACACTTTTGCAGTTGGAATGATTCAAAAGCAAGTGCATGCGACCTGAAAAATTTCTCTAGAAGAAAGTTGACATCCACTTTCACTTGAAATCATTCTGCTAAAGTTGTTAAATAACAAATCTCTATCAAAGCTTTGTTAGGAAATAAGTGTAAAAAAATATTTAAAGAAACTCTCTGAAGATGCCAAATTAAAATGCCTCTTTGAGAATATAAAAACCTGATATTTACTTCCAATCCTCTGATAATATTATTTATAATGAAATAGGAAACAAATTTTACTTGGTATTTTTTCTTTCATTTCATTTAACCAATTATTCTTCAATTACCAAATATTTCCATCATTTAGGTACTGTGGGGAGAGAAGAAGAGAACAGAGGAGAGGAGAGAAGAGACACAGACAGAGAGACAGTGACAGAGACAGAGACAGAGAGAGATTTATTGGAATTATTTCTTGGCATAGTTTGGGATATATTTTTTTCTAATTTTAATAACAAAAGTTGTTAGATATGTGATCCTGGTTATCATCTGAATTTTCCTGCGAGATGTTTTCACTCATAGTGGATATTTAAATGCACTTTTGTCCAGGCTAGTTATTTTTCTTTAATGAAAACATAGGGATGGAAGGATTGAAGGGAGGGCAGGGGAAGGGGGAAAAAATAAGAACCAAGAGAGTATGTAAAGGTGCCTATCTCCAATGATGAATGTCATTATATTATACACCTAAAATGTACCAATAGAAGGATATACAAAAAAAAAAGAAAACATAGGTATCAGCCTTCTGTTATTTTTGTTCATATATTTTGGGATTGTTTGTCTACATTATTTGTGTAAAATTAAGAAAGTCCGTGGGTTTGATTTTCCAGGATATAGTCTGTACAGTTTTCTTGACCTTTTGTAAAATAAGATCATATGCTAAAGAAACTTTTGTTTATTTTGGGGTTTAAGAATATGCGTGCCTCTGTGTGTGTGTGTGTGTGTGTGTGTGTGTGTGTCTGTGCACGTGTATGTTGGCATATTAGGGCTTAAGTAACAAAGTGCAGCATGGGATATTGAGAAGAGGATGGTTTACATAATTCCTGTACAAAATGAGCAATTTTACGCCAGCCAGAGCTCTCTTTAGACAGATAAAAGTCCATCAAATGCAAAGCAAGGAGAACTGGAAGTATAGAACAGGGGGAAACATCGTGGATCCATCCAGACATTGGAAAGGTTAATCTAGCTTGTGAGCAAGCAAGGAGAACACAAATCTCTGAGTCACTAGACAATTAATTTTAGGAATGTTTTTCACAGGAAGACAGATCAGACAAGAGCAACATTTATGCTTTTTACTTTTATGATTAGAAACAATTAATCTTTAGTTCTTTAATTCATTTGTTTTTATTTGGTACAGTATACAATTTATGAAGGGACTTTACCAGGGAACAACATCTCTACCCTTTTCATAGTATTATACTTCTCTTGACTCATGTTCTCAGTCCTTGTTCTTCCAGCGTGTTGTTACAGATGTCCATGACCCTCACTCTTAGTGCTTTTTCCACCTGGAATAGTCTTTCCCGTGGCTTCTGCATTGCTTTACCTATTACTCATTTATGTCTCTACCAACATGCTTTCAAAGAGCTATTTCCCAAGAAAACTCTAGGATGCAACATTATTGCTTGGCAGTTTATTATAGGCTTATTTTCTTATTTATTTTCTGTATCTTCCCTTTTTAATGTAATCTCCAAAATGGCAGAAATTTATCTGACTTGACACATAGTAGATGGCAAAATACTTTTAAATGAATAGAAAAATTGACTTATTGTTCACTAATTATGTCTTTTCTATTTATCTAGTCTACTGCTCAAGTAATCCTTTAAGTTGATTCCATTTGTAGTTTATATTTTACTTACACAATTTATATTTGATTACTTTTGGAAGACAACCTTTTATCACACTGTCCTATTCTTTCACTTTCATTTGCATTCTCTTTTTCAACTCTTTGTACATATTAAATGTCTTATTTTAATTGTATTTTAGATCATTTAAAAATCTTCTTAGTTTATGTAACCATCCTAATTCATTCATTTAATAGATTTCTCTGAGCTCCCCTACATGTCTTTTAATGAACATCATTATGAACTTGGTTTCGTGGGAAATTGACACTCTAGGTCAGGGGTGGGGAACATATGACATACATACCACAGCAGACTGTTTGTATCACAGAAAGCTCTAAAAGGTTCAACATCGTTGCTCTAGGTTATTACATCCTCCTGATCATAAATAGAGGACGACTTCCGCTACTGTTCACCTGTGTTGCCAATTATATTTTATAGTTTGAGCTCTTGACTTCATGCTACCTCTAACTCAAGACATACAAACTTAATTCTCACATAATATATGGTGTAGAATCCTCACAGATTGTTGTTATTTTTACAGTTTTCTTCTATCCAGAGCACACTGCTGGCAGATGAAGATTTACTAGGTTCCTTGGTGTGTGATAATTTTCAAGTTGAGTCACAGACTTTAAACTCCTTTCAGATTTCCAACTTAATATAAGTAATTATGTATTTGCTCCTCATCAAAACTTTATCTACTACATCTGAATCCTGAAATTAGTTCCCTGTGTAAAAAGTAAACACTCAGAACTTTAGAACTCCACTCAGTTAAAATGATGGAGGAAACTCGACTATAGCTTTCACTCCTGCAGTGACGTTGAGTTTTTTCATAAATAACACTTGCCTTCCTTTTTAATTCCAAACTTTTCAATTTACACATAAAGCAATACTTGTTTTTGTCTGTAATTAAGGTGTGAGAATGGAACCAAAGTCTCACAATTGATTTTGTAATATGTACTGTAAAAAAAAAAAGATCCAGGAACTATTAGATGACAAAGTAGAAAGGAGGAATCTATGAGGATGAACAGGAAGACAAACGCTAATGCAAGGCTTAATGCCTTCTTTCTGAAAAACCCTCAGAGGCACTCTGAGCTTGGAGGAAGAGGTCTGGAGTAATTGATTGAATAAGAGAGATAAAGCCTGGTAATTTAGAATGTAGACAGAGAAAATTAGGCCAGAGTACAGACTATGTCCTCATAATTAACCCCTTTCTTCCAGGAGAGAAAATGGCCCCAGAAAAAAAGGCATCTGTTGATCTCTCATTAAATTTTTGAGAAGAATTTGTATGGAGACAGCTAGAGATTTTCTTGGATATAGGATTTCATCTATGTATATGTGGCTTATATTTAAACTATTCATGCAGAAAGACCTATTACACAACTGAATCAATGTAAGGGAAGAGGAGACTCGGTCATCACTATTAATGATTAACGCACTCATATTTGAGTGAAGAACTAAGATCAAGTAGGAGAAATGATACTAATTATTATCCTCAGATACATGTTTTCATTAAAAATTTTTAGTGTTCAGAATTTTTAATATACTTGAACTCAAATAAAAGAGCCTGCAGAGTTAATTGTAAAGGATACAAAGTTTGGTTTGCCATTGGAAAACACTTGGAGGATGTAAAGATAGACGTGAGAGGAGATATAATTGATGGCAGAAAGTTGCACAAAAGGATGAACACATGGGATTCATAGCAGAGATGTTGATCTCCCTTTAGTTGAATGAATAATCAACACATTCATTGGAAAGGAAAATAGGGCTTAATTTAAAGTGTAAGTTATAAATGTCTTTAATGGGTTAACTTTGAAAAGTATCAAAGAATGGACTGGAATATGAGTAGTAAAAATAATCCCCAACTGGATTTTGTTTGGTAGTTATATTACATGCACAATGTGAGTGGGATATCTGACTCTTTAGCCATCAAGGACCAAGTCTGAGAGAAGCTATTCCATCTTATTGCTGCATGATGTGGAAGAGAGCTCTTCTACTGTCACAAGGAGACAAAGTAAGGGAAAGGTGCACAAAGTTCATAAATATAAATACCCCAAAGTGAAACAAGTCACCGATCCTCAAAGCTCACTGTCCATAAATCAACTGTTCCAATTATATTCGATGGAGCTTAAAATATGGGGAAACACAAAGTGTCATTTCCAATATCAAATGATAAATTAAACAATGGGGAAACATATGGGTACAGTAAGATCCCTTTATATTTAGCAGAAATGTTTAGATGAAAATTCTGCAAAATATACTTAGCTACCATTTTCTGAAAAATACCCATAGACACAAATATTTTTATACATCTGCAACTAAAAATGTTGTTTAGTTATGTCATTAGCTTGTTGATTCTACCTTTTTAAAACCATAGTTACTACTAGATTGTTTCCTAAAATATATATGTTAGTTTCTTCGGTTAAACAAGAATAGAATGATAAAAGAAGAATGTATTAAAATATAAGTTTTAGCTATTCACATAGAAAGATGTTATTGATACACTTATCACTTTGTTTTACTTCCTGAATAATGCTGTATGAATTTATTTGTATTGGCCCCAGAAAATCATTTTTATCAGGCCTGGTTCAGCAAGCAGCTGTACACTCCACACTAGTAGTTATGAGAGACATACTTTTATATTGGATAAGGAAAAAGATAATAAAATTGTCAAAATGTATTGAGAAAAAAATCAGAAAGGTTTGTTCAAGATGTTGACCTTTTGATTTTTGAATCAGACTTAGTTACTGAAAAAATAAACAAAAATGAGTTTTCAGGGCACACAGGAAGTATAATACCCAAGATGAGTAAAGAAAATTGATTGCAAACTGAGTAAAAGCAAGAAAGAGAGCAAGCCAGTAAGGGTATATGGGGCGCAGATTCAGTTGCAGAGTTTATTTTTTATTAGTGAGGTTGTAGTGTTGATTGCTAATTAACATTTGTGTTTTAATTTTTATGTATTAGTGAAATTTCCTTAAGAATAAGAGGAAAATGATATTTTAATAATGTTTGAAATATTCGATAGTAAGCTGATTTCTCTCCTAGAACGCCCCATTTTGAAGCTGAAGAATTCCTCATAGCGAGGAACTTTCAAATATTTCCTGTATTTATTCCCCAAGGAAGCCTTCTCCTTTCCTTTACAAAATCGTGTGCTCTATTTTTCTTGTATTTTTCTCTGTCTGAGAGTGTTCATCACTGTGTCAAACAAAAACTATTACTACTTCCCCAAACTAACTGCACAGTTGACCTGGATTTTCATTTTATATCTCTACATAATTAAAACTTTTATGCTGTAATAGTATTTTTGAATATGTTTTATAATATTATTAATGTATCTATGCTAAAATGCAACCAGTTCTTCTCAAGAATTACTCTTTGAATGCCATTTTAAATCACTTCAGCTGCTGTCAATAGTTTTATTGCAAAAAAGATGACATTTCAATGGTAGGCTTCTTCTAAAATTAAAGAGTTTTCCTTAGGGATGGCTGTAGTTGGAAGTCTCAATAAAGGTGGCTTTATTTCACATCCTCAAAAAAAAAAGATGGATTATACAGTAGTAGCAAAAAATAAATGAATTTTATCTGGTAGTATGAGAATACAATGGTCCTTCAAAACCCAGCATATATTTGTGAATTCTTCTGAAATGCAAGAATCACACACTTCATGGAAACACATTTTACTAAATCTTAAAGTTCTGTTTAACCAGTTTAAATATTTATCTACTTTTTAGTTGATTTTGTTGAGGTTTTGAGGATTGAACCCAGGAACTTTCTTCTTTTAAGCAAGCATTGTATCATTGAAAAGCATACCTAGTTCTTTCTGAAAATTTTATTTTGAGACATGGGCTCTAGTTTCTCAAGCTGGTTTTGAATTTACATTCCTCCAGCCTCAGCTTTCAAAGTAAATTGTATAACAGATGTGTGCCACTACACCCAGCAATCAGTTTCTCCTCATTTGACCTCTGCCCTGTATTGATTGTCACCAAGGTAAATACCAAGTATTGTATTTCTTTGGTATTCAGTGATTAGAAAGATGTGTAATTGTTATATAAGCTTCACATCCCTGCAGATACTCTTGTCCCAGATATTTCCAATCTTTCTAGTCCTTGCTTCCAAAGATGAATATGATAAATCTTTCCAAAATCTGTTTGATATCATAGCTTTCTGGTCACTAAAATATGTTTCCACTATAAAGACCAAAAGAACTGTTGTACAAGGAGAAACAGTTCACTGTTCCTGGTATAACAGACGAAATAATAGATGTCCTATGAATAGATATTCTACAAATTGTCTTCTTCAATTCTTAGATAAGAGTAAGTAGCCTTAGGGCATGTGTTTCAGATATTTTCTCAGCATTGTCTTTTGCTGTCTAGTGGCATTTTTCATTTTTAAATGACACAGCAAACTTTTGCATATACATCTGAATGAAGATAAAAGGAACATGGCCCAGTAAATTCCTACTATATACTTTTAAGTAACTAAATTTAATTTGCTACAAGTTTCAGGTATGAAACTTGAATATAATATGAAACTGAATATAATAGCTACACAGGAATCTAAATGGTACTCAACATCACTGAGAAGTGGGCAATGCAAATTAAAAACACATGACTATCATCTCAGACTTATCAGAATGGCTTTTATTAAAGAGGTAAGAAATAAATTTTAGCAATGTTTTGTCAGGGGAGAACACTTCTAAAATATTAGAATATGTGGATTGGTCCAGTCACTGTGGAAAACAGCTTGGAAATACTTAAAGAAATAATAAATAGAATGACCATATGACTCAATAATTCCTCCCCTGGGTATATGCCCAAATTAAATGAAATTATCACTTCATAAAGATATTGCATTTTCATATTGATTTCAGCATTATTCATAAAAGCCAAGATACAGAAACAGCTGAAATGTTCATATAGGTAAAGCATTTATGACATTATTAATATTGTCAATCAAATCGAAGTGTAAAAAGCTGCAGTTATAGTGGGTATCTCTGTAGATTTAGTATATATCAATGAGAACCAAGGTTAGAAATATTGTAATGTATAATGGCAATTTTCAACTATAGTAGATTTTGGGTTTTTTGTTTTGTTTTGGTTTTTTTTTTTTTTTTTTGAACCGGGGATCGAACTTGGGACTTGGGTTCTTGCCCTTGTGTAGCAGGCTGGGAAACCACTGAGCTAAATCCCTGGCCCTATAGTAGATTTTGAATACTCTTACTACAAACAGAAAGAAAGAGAAAGAAAGAAAGACAGAAGAAAAGAAACTTTGTGAGTCAGAGGGCATAATAGTTTGCTTGAATATAGTGTCACTTGACTATGAATGTTGCATATGAAGATATCAAAAGATCATGTATAATATACACCCTAAATATATATTAAAAGGTAAGAGTTAAAAATTTTGTCAAAAGATCAAAAGATCATGTGTAATATACACTTTAAATATATATTTAAAAGGTAATAGTTAAAAATGTTGTCATAAATTCAGATTAATAATTAGAATGACATAAATAATGACTACAGAGGAGAACCAAAATAAGACTTGGCACTTACAAAAGCTGAATTGTACTTGCAGCTAACTGTACTGTTAGAAATTCATATGCCCTTGTTCTTAGTATTGTAGTAGAGTATTATACTAATAATATATAGTCTCTTAGTATTATAGTAGAGTATTAGTATTTTTAAATTCAAAATGAATGTATATTTTTAAAATATGATTTAAAAATAAAAGAATATGTACTGACAGTAGTTCTTTCTTATGAAAAATATGTTCTAGTTAATGAATGGACATAAGTTAAAGCTGAGGAGATACTCCAGTTTCTTCTTTGTAAGTAGAATAATAACTTCAATATTAGATCTACATATTAGAACATTTTACCATTATTTTCATTTATGAAAGCAAATATAAACATTTTATGCTTTTTTTTCTTGATGATGATTAGTAAAGTCATATAGAATTTCTAATTTGTATTTTTGTTTTTTGGACGGGATTGTTGCATTTGATTTTACTAGTCTTTATATTATTCTTTCTCACTTGCTTTCTTTCTGCCTGGGGCTATGTAACCCAGGTTATCCTTTAAATCTCAATCAGCCGCTCATATTCTGGAATTTGTTCACCACCAATCCTGGCCTGATTCCTTTGTTTATAATGTGCTAATGACCAGGAACTTTAAAGAAGCAAATACTGATTTTACATAAAAGTACTCACAAAAGCCCTCTTAGGAAAAATGGAGTAGTCCTCTGACTAGCAGGATTCCTGACCTCTCAGTGAATGAGGAAGGTCACTTTCTAACAAACCATGAAACACAATGTGTTCAGGAGTCTTTAAGAATTCACTTAAAAGTGTAGGCACTAGAGCTGTATGCTGATGGAGATGCTGTTTTGGTTTGGATTAACAGAAGTTTAAACAATCTTATCTGGAATTCCTTATAACAATTTACCGGGAAGCAAGCTTGCAAATATTTATGTGGTAAATTTCTACTTTTGCCAGTACAAAGGAGAACAACCTCAGTTTATGATTACAAATAATATTTTTTCCAGAATATTTTTGATAGGATTAAGGAGGAATCCTAAGGGGAAAAAAATGTGTTTCAAATACACATATTTTCCTGGGCTATTTCTGTTCTAACACTCTGTCTCTGTAAATTTGTCCAACACTGTTTATTTTATTTTACTTTTAATTTCTAACTTTATAGTTGTACTTACCATGGAATTTTAGGTAACATGTTACTTAAATTTTCTTCTTTTTCAGGAAGCATTCAAGTATTTTTGTTGCAATTTGTAACGAAAACCTCCAAATGGAGAAACATGTCAAGAAAACAATAACTTTCAGGTTAATTAAAACATTTTTGAAATTTTAATTGGGGTTGTATTGAATGAATACAGAATCAAAGTCTCACAATATTGACTATTATATGGAAGGTACTTAACTCTTTTTACACACAAGTATGTATCTTAGTGTTTTTTTATTGTTTTGTTTTTGTGATATTAGAAATTGAACCCAGGACCTTTGAATTGCCTTATGCCCCCAGCCCTTTTACATGTTTTTTTTAAATTTTGAGAGAATCTTGCCAAATTGCCCAGGCTGGGCTCAAAATTGCCATCCTCCTGCTTTGCCTTTCCAGAGTGCCACCATGCCTGGTAATGTTCATTACTTTTAGCACACTGTTCATAATAAGGGGAAAATGATTTAAAAAATCACTTTTCCTAGTACATTATATTGAATGAATTATTGACACATTTTATATATTGCATAGCATTTAATTATATATTTATTCACTACAGAATATGTATTCAAGAGATTATAATTTAAATACTATTTCTTGAATCAGAGTGAAATTTTAAATATTTTAGAGTTTTTAGATTAATAAATCAAAGAGCTGGGGGATTTTTAGCTCAGTGGTTCCGCTGTCTGCCTCACAAGCGCAAAGACCTGAGTTCGATCCTTGGTACCAAAAAAAAAAAGAAATTAATAAATCAAGCATCATGTTAATCAGTAGAATATAAAATTATAAAAGCATTTTTACACGATTTTAAAAATATCTTATCTGTTAAATACATGGTATGTTATGACATTGGTTGTATTCCAACAAAAAGAAAATCTTAGATAATTGTACTTGGAACTATAAAATGTTCCATTTGGAATATAGAAATTGATTTAGTATAGGTGTTAACTTTTTATTTTAAACTACTCAAACTTTAAATATCTTTTAGAAATTTTGCTTAAATATTGTGTTTACTATTCAATACTAAAGCTAATATATTATTATACTCTAAAATGAGACCTTAGGTCATAAATAAGTACCTTAATAATGTCTCATGAAGACATGATTTTTATGTGTGTCTATTTAATATTTTGCCACCACAAATTTAAAGAATGTTATATCTTTTGACAATAGAGAGCTCTAATAGGACAATTCAGATTTTAGACTTCTTAAAAATGGAAAGATTGGCAACACTGGGCCAATCACTCAAAAATAGTAATATATATTCAAATAAAACATAACAAATCATATGTTAGTCAATTGGACTTGGCTGGGCTGATATATCTCATAAAACATTTGTTTGCCAATATTCTGTTACATTAGTGTATTAGGAAAATATATATGCATTTCCTACCCATGTCACAGAAATATATGGGGCAGGAGCTCTTGGAGTGGATAGAGCAAACATTAAGGCCCGTTTCAGAATGAGAGGAAGTCCCTAACTCACAGAGCACCCAGCTCTTCAGTAGTGTGGCAGATAAAAAGTGAATTTCTCAAGTTTTTTATTCTGTTCCTTACTTGGGTTTGCTGTTTAGAAATAAAATTAATATAACTAAGAATGGCACTTTTGTTCATTGTGCATGTTTTCAGACATATATTAAAACAACTCGTCTTTACTCTTTTGGCCTCTAATAGGAGCTGGGAATCCTGTGAGTTTTGTCACAATGTTACAGGCATTAATTTATGCTATTGTGTAGCTTATTGTATAATACACATGAGTCACACATATAACACAATTTCATCTCAAATAACCTGAATGGAAAGGTAGTTCCAAACTCAAAACCAATGACTCAGATATTTAAAAACACTTGGAAGACAGACTCTCAGTTTCCTCTTAATAATAGGGTCCAAACACAGACTATCTGTAAGATTTCAATTTCAGGATAAAGCTTTCACACTGCTCTACTTGTCTGTTAAAATTTTTTTTGTAATTTCATTGTTACAAGAACAGTTAATATATGACCTACCCTCAACAAATTTTTAAATATATAATTCATTATTGTTCATGATAGTTTAAATGTTCTACAGGGATATCTAGAGCTCACTCGTCTTGCTGATCTGAAACATTTTGCCCATAACTATGAACTCCCCATTTCTCTTTCTGCAGCCCATGGAAATTGCCATTTCATGCTTTGTTTCTATGAATTTCTCTCTCCGCAACAGCTAACAAAAGAGGAAGAGAAAAAGAAAACGTGTAAAACACATACATGAATACAATTCAGCCTTTTTAAAAGAAGGAATTCTATAATGTGCACAGTGTGAATGAAAGTTGACAATATCTAATGAAGTAGAACAGCCACAGACAAACATTGCCTGATTTTATTCATCTATTTGACCCTGCCTGTCTTTACACAGTGGTGATGCTGGCTCCATTGCTAGAGCACACTCTGAAAGAAGGTCAGCTTTGTGTTATCTTTGTAACATTCTCCAAATCATTGTCTTCTATACTCATTTCCTGTGTTGGCACAGAGAATCTTGCATGGAATTTCCCATCATAGTTCCATATTGGATGTATGGAGTCATCTTTCTACTTTCTCCTTACCAAACTGTTTGAGATTCATAGTCTTTTACTATTTCATGGCATGGATTTGTTTTGTAAAACTACCTGAATCTTATCTTGTCTGATGTCTCTCCCTTCTTCTTGAACACTAGTTGGAGCGGAAGGAAAACTGCCCTGATTCAACCTGCCTATCTAACAGCAGATTATTTGTGAGCTCATGTGATGCTTTATTTCAAACTTGTTACAAGATTTGAGACTTGTAAGAAATTTAACTCAAAACTTTCCTTCGGTTGGCAGAGGTTTTATAGGTGAGAAAAATGTGTCTAAATAACATTTTTGGATGAGCAGTAAGAAAGAAAATTTTTAGTTAGAGGTTATTAGGTTCTTCACAAGATTGAAATTTAGTTTCCTGAGTGAATCCAACTCACCAGACTGGAACTTAATCTCATGAAGTCTTTTAGAAACTGTTCAAATCTTTCCCTAGTTTCATCAAATAACTAAGTTCTGATACAGGGAGCACCTGTACAAGTTTAAATGATTATATTTCTTGCATTTGATCGTTAGCTCTTTAAGCACTAGCATATTGGAGTGCATAAATGTCTTCATTTATCCACCCAAGATTATTTTTTGTACTATGGAACAACAAGAAATCTTTTACTTGTAAATCAACATAAAATAATTATTTTTGTAGGTGTCACTCATCTTCCCCTTCTTTTAGGTGATACCTTTTATTCTTTTAGCCTATTCATTATGACAAAATCATGTAAGGATAGAGGAAGTAGACACTGAATTAATTTGAAAAGAAAATTCCTTGCATAATTTTTCATAATACTTCCCTGCTAATTTCAATAAAATTGCATTTACCAGTAGACTTTTTCATACCAAAATTTTTCCATATTTACCATATTTCATAACTAAATACTATTTTAGGAAATCGAATGGTCAATTTTTAACTTAGGGCATGTTTTCCTTTCCTGTCACTCATCGTAGAAGAGATTAATACAACCAATTTCCACAGCTACTGGTTTACTTTATTTAAATTGAGCAGTTTACTTTGAAGTGCTTGTTTTCTGACCAAGAATAAGCATCTTGCTCCTGTATTGCACATGCTGTTACTTTTACGTGTGTGTGTTCCTTGAAAACATATCAGTGTGAGGTTCTAGGCAAATCCTTAGCCCTGAGAAAACAATTTATATACAGAATTTGAGACATGAAGCCTACTTTATCATATTCTATTTTCTTTGATATGTATTTTTCATTTGGGAGATATTCACAAATTGAAAGTACAGACATTTTAACCAATAAACGTAGTAACACAAATGACCTGCAGATAACATTAATATGTTTATATGTGTTATTTTTTTGCAGTTGTAATGCTTTTAAAAACTATTTTCACGTATTGTGAGATGAACACAATTTATTCTACTTCTCATTTCACCTTGTGACTCACTGCATGAGAAACTCACCATCTGCACCTGATTTGGTATTTACATCCTCTAGGATCACTTTCATGTGCTTTTGTAAGAATAAAAATTATAGTATTGCATCAATGAAAAGATTGAACTTCTAATTTTCTGGTTAGCTTTCAGAAGTGAAAAATAAGTATGTATTTGGAAGAAAAATATATGACACTTACCCTTTTATACCCTTATCACAAATATAAATAATTGTCAGCTTCTTTTTTCACATTGACCATAAATGAATAGTAGAGCTAGAGGATCTCTGAAGCTACTTAAAATGACCATTCTCCTAAAGCATGAATCCCTTTATGATAATCCCATGAACATAAAAAGCCATGAACATAACAAGGTCCTCTGCAATTCTACTTGTTATAAAAATCTCTGATAATGAACTGAAGTTTGCCCTATCTGGAATCTTTCTCAATATTTAATATGCATTATTCTTATAATTTTGTAAAGTGTTTTATAATTCTATTTTATAAATGAGATGTTGAAATTTCAAAATATTGATTTTCTTCCACAAGTTCAAGAACTAGTTTACAGCAGAGCAGAAATTCCCTTTCATTCTACTTCATTCCACATTTTCTTTGTTTGCTAGTTCTCTGACCATATTTCACCCAGAGATTTTCTAACTCTTGATCTAACTGTGACACAAGAAAAATAAAGAAGGCAACCCGTGGAGAAAAGAATAGCATTAATACATATTCTTTTGATGTAGAACCTTGTTTTAATGCAATTATTTCTAGAATTTCAAATGCAGTTGCCTAATGAATTGCTCTTGACCACCACTAATACATCAAAAATTAACTTTGGATTTTTCCTTCAGATCAGTCTGATAAGAACAAATTGAAATAGGGTGCTGAATAGTTGTCACCTAATGTATTTTTCCAGAGAATAAAAGCAAAACAAATGTTAAATTACAAGGTGATTTTAAAGGCTATTTTAAGCAGGGTCCCGAGTTCGATCCTTGGCACCAAAAAAAACAAAAAAGAAAAGAAAGAAGTCTAAAAGGCTATTTTATAATCTGTACATTTAGCCATTGAATTACTTTCTAACATCCAAAGTATCAGATGTGGTCTTATCTATTTATCAAATATTTCTCAACACTTATTCCTTACTAAAGTTATTGCTGTCATTCTTAAACGAGTATGAAGGAATAAATTATTAAGCTATGTTAAGTGGCAGAAACTGCTAAGTAGATTTCAATAAATAATCTTGATGGGACTTACAATATTTAATTCAGTGTTCATAGAAAAAGTAATTACCACAAGGGATCTCTTCAGAACTGTGCCCCGGAATTATATGTATCTTAAAGAAATACCTTAGAAGCCATTTTAATTAAATTCATATTTTATTCCCCTCAAGAACAACTTTCAATTTGAAAGTATATGTATTTAAATACTTTTAAGTGAAATAAAAATATCATTCCATTCAGTACACATTTTCTGTGATGCCCTAAAGGGACAGTTACTGTTAGAAATAAAGAAAGAGTATTTTATAAGTTTAGATAATAGTTTTAGGTACTTATAGTGAGAAAATATGAAGGATATTTATAATTGTAAAAAAATATTTCACCAACAGGCATACATGGACTGCTAAAATATTCTTCCTCTAGATCATATTGCATATTTTAAAAGTTAAGTAGTCTTTATAACATCTCCCAACAAAATCTGGATATTATGTTGAGAAAACTTTCAAAGACCAATATGAAACAATGACTAAATTATTCCCAATCCAATATGATCTCATTAAATTTTTTCTAAATGTTTTGTGTACTATAATAATTACTCAAGTATTTACTGAATATTTTCTATGAGAAAGTCATTTCCTTTACACTGATGTTATTTAATGCCACAACCTCCTGAGACAAAGAATATTTTAACTATCTCAAAGTTAAACATCAGGAAATTCAGAAACAGTTTGATGATTTACTTAAAGGAACATCATTAATAAGTCATTGAAGTGGAATTCTGAGCCAGGTCATGTTGCTTCAGAACCTGAACTCTCAGCATGTATAGATAGGCTATTGATTGACTGCCTACATGTCTACCTTATTCTCCAACTGCATCCCTTGAATATTAACCACTTTGATGTATCTTCATGTAGGTAGTCCCATAGTTATAAATACCACCAATGTTTCTAGTCAATGAAATATTAATACTGTCGGTAATTCAGTTGTACTATTTTTTTTAACAATAATGTCCTTAGGAAGACTAGATGTGATTTCAATTGAAACTAAAGATAAAATATACCCTCAGTATATTTTGTGTCATAATGATCTTTCATACAACAATAGATATATTTAAAAAGTGTGCTCCTAAATAAAATTTCTACAGCAATATTATTGTGGTATAAAATTACTAGAATTATACTGAATTACATGAGAGCTTATTTTACAGAAGAACACTGATAGCCTAGTTTTGCATGATAACTGAAGAACTCATATTCCCACAAAATAAATCTCTCATTTTGTGAAACATACATATATTTTAAGCTAAGCAACATCAAAATAACAGTGAACATAACAATACAACACACATTATTCCAAGTGAGAAAATACTTTTTGAATACTACGCCTATTAATCCTAACATGCCAATTTGACTGAATTAAGAAATGACTTTCAGGGCCAGGAATTTAGCTCAGTGTTTCCACTGCCTGCGTCACAAGTGCAAGGTCCTGAGTTCCGTCCCCGGTACCAAAAAAAAAAAAAAGAAAAGAAAAGAAAAGAAAGAAATGCCTTGCAAATTAATAAAACACATTTCTGAGTATGTCTGGCTGTGGGTCGTTTGCAGAGATGACTGGAATGGGGACCAGCAAACTGTCCAGATTGTGGGTGCATGGCTTGTGGCCAGGAATAATGACAAGAGAAGAAAGAGAAAGTCTGAAGCAATGCTAGAAGCTTCCTTCTGTTTGTGCAGTTGTGTCTAGCTGCCACTTCCTGTGGCCGTCAGACTGTAAGATTGTGAGCCTCTCCATGAGGTCTCATACCAGCAACTCAACACAGAGCTTCCAGTCATTTGGGCTGAGACCTTTGCTGTGTCCTTGGTCCCTCTTTTTCCATGTCTTTCAGTATTTTGTACTGAGCAGCTACTGTGTACTTCTGCTCTCCAGTGTGGAGATGGCCCTTATGGACCTTCCTTGATATTTGCATAATTTCATATACAGTTCATCCTCAACTTATCAATGAGATCTGTTCCAGAAGAAGGTTTGTAAGTCAGATTCTTTCCCAAGTCTGACAAAGTGAGTTTTATACACATTTGACACAGATCTGCAATGTAAAGCATTAAAAAACCAAGCACACACATAAATACGGTAAATAAATTATTTTTACTTTTACAGTATGCACACAGCAGCACAACTGTGACCATGTCTGCCAGACATGTGAACTACTTCCATGATTTGTTTGCATCTATAGGTTTCAGAATGTGAGGTCCGTTCATATCTGTCGAAGTTTGCAACTTTGTTGTTCCTAACTCGGGGACTTACTATATATATTCTCCTCTAGGCGACTCTTAACCAGTACAAACTCTTTTGAATTTTTTTAATGAGTAAACTAACTCAAGTAACAAAAGCTTTAAAATATATTCTAAGAATTGTACAGTTATAATTGAAATTGATATGCTTCACATATTTTAATTAGTTGATCATATATATAATAGAATATTAATGTTATTTCCAAAAAGGAAATATCAAAACTTTTAAATAGAAAAAATACCACTCTAATCATCCTGGAATAATGTAAAGTTAACGAAGTACGATGATCAATAATTGACTAAGTACTTGTGTATGTTACAATTCCTTACAAATTCAATTGTCAAAATAATTTTTATATCTTATCACTAAATGTAATCAAATTCTGCCAGAGGTTTTAATCCAGAACTACTGACAAAATATTATTTCAAATCCATTGCAAGTGTAAGATTTTTTAAAAATGGTAATAAGGCATAATAGTAACCAGAAAAAATAATCTAATTTTCCAACGGTTTCTCAACAATAAATGTTTCAATATAAATAAAAATGCTATATTGAAAGGAGTAAGTAAAGGACTTGTGACTTAACATGAGTCATTCTGGAGACTATCATATTATTTCAAAGCAGATGATAGATCCTCACTCCATATCTTCCTCATTCAGTACAAAAAAATTATTAAATGCAGAGATAAAGTTTTACATTAATTTAAAATGAAGTTTGAATTTAAAATAAAAATCTAATCTTTCATTAAATACTTAAAATATACTTAAAACTATACTCCTGTTTTAGTAAAAAATGTCACTGAGTGTGACATGTGATGATATAGAGATAAAACCCAGTTTGTATTAATAACATGACTCATTTCACCGGAATTTTTTAACATATGCAAGTTTTAGTGTTCTCACAGATAAATAAGAAATAATAAAGTTATCTTCCAGATATTTAGTGACAATTTAAAAAAATACTATGAATGTCAATTGAGTGGCCACCAGATAGCTGACCTACACACACACACACACACACACACACACACACACACACACACATATTATATATATATTTGGAGTACAGTAATATACTATATACTCTCTATACACTCTCTCCATATATACATACATATATATATATAATTGGAGTACAGTAATGTACTATATTTTGCCTATACACTCTCTCCATATATATATACATATATATATGTGTGTATATATATATATATATATATATATATTTAACTTGTGTACAGTACTAGAGACTGTATTTTTACAATACTAGAGACTGAACCCAGGACTGACACCCTGAGCTACATTCCTAGCCCTTTTTCATTTTTGTCCAAGGTCATGTTCAATTTGAATCCTCTTGCTTCACCCTCCAGAATGCTGGGATTACAGGCATGCACCATCAGGCTTGGCTGCATTGTTTACATTTTTATAGAGTATAACTTTTAAACAAGTAAAGAATAAAAATGAATCAGTTTATTCATATTACCACAATCAAGTCTAAATATACTATTCTTATTTATATTTGGAAAGTTCTTTTCTCTCTGAAAACAATATTTTTTTCCAACATTTAATTTGTGGAGAATTTATATTTTAATAACATATTTTTGCTTAACATGGCAGCTTAAATAATTTACATTTCATAAAAGATTCTTCAGAAATATAATTGTTAATGACAATTCAATTTATGACTTATCATTTTACCATGATTTCTTGAGTTGTAATTCAAACACAGGTTTTTAAATAATCTATTCTTTGACAAATAAGTTTTTTGCTCTTTCAATCATGTACAAATCTGTTTGTTTACTGTTTCCTATATTGTTCTATATGCTTAACTTTTGACATTTTAGCAATAGAATATTCTTGATTTTATTAAGCACCCATCATAGTATCACATTTTAAAAATTGCTTGACTGGTCTACTGCTTCTTAGACAAACATTTCTCTATTTTTTCTACTAATTACAAATAAAATTCTAAATATTATATATAAAACAATATAAGGAATCTGATAAGTGAGTGAAAAAAGCAGAATGCATAAGGCCCTGTGGAATCAGAAAATGACACGGTGTTGAGTTTCTTTGGTCTTGTTTCTCTCTCATATATTCTGCTGTTACAGAGATCTCTAAACTGTCCTCCAGAGTCTTTTTTTTATTATTATTTTTTATTTTTTGGTACCGGGGATCAAAAGTCCTCCAGAGTCTTGGGTGTTCTGAGGTTGTGCTTTCATAAGGTAGTTGGATCATGAGGATTTTTAACTTCATCAATGGATTGATCCACTGATTGATTCTTAATTCTATGGCATTATTGGAGGGTAATGTAAATAAATAAGAGGGGGATCCTAGTTGAAGGAGATGTGTGATGGGATCATGACCTTGGAGGGTATATCTGGTCCCTGATTCCTTCTGAAATCATTAGCCAAAATAAGTCTTTCCAACTTCTAGTTTTTATTCTTATGTATTTGGATACAGTGAAGGTAGCTAATATCTATATATGGAGATAAAGCTGGCAATGAAACTGTCATGGTACAAAGACAAAAGAGGTCTCCAAAATCCTGGTTTCTCAAACCATATCACAAAGAAAGGCACAAGCTAACAAGGCAGGATCATTTCCACATTTGGCTTCACTTTGTTACAGGCTAACAAAGACTAAGTGAAGAACCATGACTCCACCTCATCAGAGTAAAAGAAAATCCCCCAAATCATATGCTACACCAGAGGCAGAGAAGGCCTCCAGAGAAGCAGGACTTTCTTTCATCCCTACCAGGTAGTAACAAAAATCTCTCTCCACAGTGTCAAGGAAGACAATATCCAAAATTAATAAGTCACTCCTACTCCTGCTTATCTGGAATGTTTCAGTGGAGAATTGGTGAGGAACCAGACCTCACATCTTCCCAGTAATTATGAGGATCATTTCTCTCCAATAGTCAAATAGAGGCCGAGTACAGAAACTCAGTTAATATATACTAACACTAACATTGAACACCGGGACAATTCAATTATGCAAAATTATTTTCAAATAGAAAAAGAAATTCTTAGATCCAGAGTTAATAAAATATGTACAAGAGTGAAATACTAAAAACTATATAATAGTGACCTTTAAATCAAAAAATGCAAAAATCAAAACAAATTTTGTGTACATGGGATTTAAAGATACAATATAGAAAGATGTCATTTCCTCATAACTTATACATCCTGAGAAATGTAATTTCTATTAAAATCTCACAAATTATTTTAAAACAATACAGAAATGTTATTTTAAAGCTAATGTGAAAATACAAATGAATCAAAATAATTAAACTGATTTTGAAAAAGACAAATTATGTGATTCTACATCATTGACTGCTGTGAATCAGTGTACTCAATTTTGAGATGTATTACATAACAACAGTAATCAGAAGTCTACTGGTGCAAGCATTGAAACAAAAATCAATTGAACAGAATAGCAAATCCAGAAATAGACACCCACAAATAAGCTTAACTGATTTTTTTTACAAAGGTGCAAAAGTACTTCCACTAAAGTAAGATAGAGTTTTCCTCAATAAGTGCTGGACCAATTGGACATCCATAAGCAGGAAAAGGAAGCTCAACCTAAGTATCACACCTTTACCAAAAGCAACTCAAAATGGATCTATGCTCAAATATAGCCATAGAACTACAAAATTTTTTGAAAATAGATACATGAAAAATCTTCAGAAAATAAATCCAGGTAAGAGTTCTTAGATTTGGAAATAATACATTATTTCTAGAGGAAAGCAAGGCAAATTCAACTTCATTAAAGGTAAAAGATTGCTCTGAGGAAAGGTCTGTAATAAGATATAGAAGACAAGCTATAGACTCAGAGAAAATTATTAAAATTCACATATCTCACAAAAAAATTAGCATTTCAAATATATAAAAAACCCTTAAAATGGAATAGTAAGGACACAGAAAATCCAATTACAATGTGAATAGAATATATGAAGACACATTTTATCAAAAATACACAGATGGTAAACATGTACATGAAAATATGCTTAACACCATTAGCCATCAAAGAAATGCAAATTAAACCCATAATGAAATATCATTAAATTCTCTCCAAATGGTTAAAGTAAAAAAAAAAAAAAGTATTGTAACATTAAATTCCAGTAAAGATTGGGAGAAAGTGTATCATTTTTTCATGACTGATAGGAATGTGACATGGTAAACCACACTGGGAAATAATTATGCTTTTTCTTTAAAAATAATTAAGCATGAACTAATTATATAACTCAGCAACTGCATTCCTAGGCATTCATTCCAAAGAAATAAAGATATGTTCATAGAGGTATTGATAAATAAAATTTTAGAGTAGTGATATTCATAATAGCCCCAAACTAGAAAGAATCTAGATACCCATCAACAGATGAATAGCTAAACACTGTGTGGTGCATCCATACCATGGACTACTCCTTTACAATAAAAGAAATAACCTATTGATACACAGCAACCTGGGTGAATCTGTAAAGAATTAAGTAGATTGAAAAAAAAAAAAAGAAATCCCAAGTGGTAACACAGTGTAAAATTCAATTCGTACAACATTCTTCAAATAACAAAAATCAAAGGGATGAGGAATATGTTGCAAAGAGATGATGGTTGTTGGGAGAGAAAATATGAAAATTGAACCCAAAGGACTGGACATTAGCAAGATGGATGCTATACTTTGGGAGTTTTTGTCTCCTCAAAGGTTACATGTTGGGGCTCTGGTTCCACTCTGCAAGAGATTCAATGGGATAAACTGAGTAAAAGATACAAAGTAACCAGATATTTTTTTCTTCTTACAACTGCATTTGAATATGCTATCCTCTCACCATCAAACACAATGAAAAACATTATTCTAGTCCACTGCCTATTTCCCATAATCTTAGATTTTTAGGATTTTAATTAGTATTTTATTTTTCTGAGTCTATAGGTTAATTTGGGAACACTTACTCTTTTATGCCACTCAGTTTTTCTTTCACAGCTTTAAAATATTTTAGAGCTATTATTCTGTGACTATTAAATATTATTTATAATATGCTTAGAAAAATTCTTGCATCATAATTAACCTTTAATAAGTAATCAATTATTAAGTGACATAAAATAAGTACATGCTAACTGATCGACCTTAATATGTTTGAATACAACACTATTTCAGACAATAATAATGTACAATTCTCCTACCAGGTGGAAACCTTTGACTCTACCGCAGCTGGCAGAATGTGTGAGTCAGCTTTCTGGTGTTGTGACAAAATAGTTGAGAGATTGAACTTAGAGGAAGAAAGGGTTACTTTCGCTTCCAATTCCAGAGGTTTTGGTCCAGAATTCACTGGTTCTATTGCTGTGATCTTGACCTGAGGCAGAACAGCAGGGGAGAGAAGGGCTGGTAGAGCAAATCTACTCCAGGAAGAAGAGAAAGAGGGAAAGAACCCCAAAGAAAGAGAGATCATGGTTGAGAACCAAATCCACCTATGAACTTTACTGCCCAGGTAACCACTGCCTCCCACTGGCCCCATCTTCCAATCGCTTATGAATGCATTGAGGAGTAGGGCCTTAGGGTTAAACCGCCTCTCTGTCACGTTCCTGGACGGGCCAAGCATCGCAGCTCTGGTGCAGCCCGCACCTCAGCTGGATCCCAAATTCCAGTATCAGTAAAGCATTAAAGGTTCAAAACTTAAGGAAAGGAAAAGTTTTCTTTGGAGAGGAGGGTAAAGTAAAATATAAATGGCTTTCCTGATAAGAATCAGGGGAGGGGTTTCTGGAAAGATGGAAGACCCTTGGGCCCTTTGTTCCAGACTGGCTTTACACGGAGTCAAGAATCATCCCTCTCAAATCCTCTCAAACTTGCCATAGCTCGATTGCCTTCCAGGTATCTCTGCCTAACCTTATCTCTTCCACTGCTCTACATGAGGGCTCTTTCTGTCTGTTTACTTATCCCTGACCTACTTTTCAAGGCCTTATCTTTGGGATAAGTGGCAAGTTAGCAAAAGGGCTGCCTTATTCACAGTTAGCTTAGAGTTAGTAACGAGTGTGGGGTGTGTGGATATTTATTGTAGTATTATGTAGTGGGTCTAACATGACTAATATAGTAACCCTAGAATGGATATATCCGAGAATGAATATACATGTATTTATACATGTATATGTGTGTATATCTATATCTGTATCTATATCTATATCTATATCTATCTCTCTCTATATATATATCTTAGTGCCCAGGTGTGAGTACGTATTTGTACAAAACCTTTTTCCACATGTGTGTCCAATTTATTTCACTTAAGAGTATGGCCTCAATATGCATCCATTTATTTATAAATGTCTCTAGTTTCTCATTCTTTATGGCTGAGTAGTACTCCATTTTATAGAAAAAACACACCTTCTTTATCCAGTTTCCAGTTGATGGGGACTTGGGCTGTTTCCAAGCTTTAGCTATTACAGACTGTGCAAACTAGTGTGAGAAACTGAAAGTGTAAATAAGGATTAAAATGATTAAAATGAATAATTGATAATTTGAAATAAGATAAGGTCCAAAGCTATAGGGGTGGTGGGAGGGGAAGGGGAAAGGGAAGAAGGAAAAGGAAAAATTATGAGAAAAGAAAAAATGGAAACAAAATCTATGTAAATAGGGAAGGGTGGAGGGGGTGAAGGGCACACAGGTAATGGGGGAAGAAAAGAAGAACTAAGATACATCATGTACAGGTACAAGCACAACACAAAATAATAAAATAAAAACAAAACTATTATCCCCCCCCCAAAGAAAAGCCTTTCCCAAAGTCAGTCAGCCTCCTCCCTCTGCCTCCCCTGTATTGTATTAGAGGTGGACAGGGATGGCAATCTCAGCTTGGCTTTGTGTACTTGGCCACCTCTGTACTCTGCATGTCAGCTCATTGTCTCTCTGGTCTCTCGGTGCAAGTCCCAAGGTGATTTGGTGCCTTTCTTTAGGTGGTCTTTCTTGACCTCTACCCCTGTTCTTGACCTACTTCCCAGAGGAAATTCTCTACTAAAGTTTTAACTCGTTCTAGTCAGGAATAGCCAGAAGACTTAATGATGCCCATTTTCTATTCTTTTATCTGTTTACAGACCCTCCCCTACATCCCTACACCCACCTCTGAACACCCCAGCATTGACAATAAAGCCCTGTGTATGTGGGTTATGGGTGATTCTTCATATTCAAACTGTAAAAAAGCTATGCCTTATTTTACAATGTTCCATTTTGTTCTTCATGGCTGATGATGCTAACATGGCGTGACTGATACTGTAAATGATGAGCTCATAATGTACCTGAGAATTAGGAGACTTGCATAGCAAAACTACTTGAGTATACATGAATGGCTTATATCCTATCACTGCCACTATTTATGTATCTGTTCTTGCCAAAATCATTTGGTTTCTGTATGCTCTGGTTTCCTTGTTTGTGAAAAGAAGAGTGGGATGAATTGATTTCTTGAGTTGGTTTTGGATCAGCAAGTTTATAATCCTTTGATAGCTGATTTTATGAATATTCTACTTCCCTAGTGCACTCATTTCTTCTTCTAAACATGTCACGCTGGAAGTCTCTTTAAAGTTATGAGGTTCCTGATGAAAATGTTAGATTACAAGACATTTTCCATGGATCAGTATAGCCATCCATCCTGCAGGAGACATAGTAAATATTATACATGTTACTTGAACACAGACAACTGTCTTCCTCACTTTCATTTGTTTTAAGATTTGTTTCTTTTTCTTAGAGGAGCAAGAGGAAGTTGGATTTTAGCATGGAAAGAATTTTCTACAGCTATGTCAGATGTTTGGTTTATCTTTTTGCAGCCTTTAAAACTAATCTTTGTCTATTAAAGTGTGATATACATGTAAATTTTGTCTAGCGGGCATGTCAGGTAAAAAAATTAACACTATCTAGAGTATGTATAGATTAGATTGAATATTATGTTTTACTCGCTTTAACTGTTTTTGTTCCAAAGGTGTAATTGATATACAAAAACCCGAATATGGTAAATATATACAATTTTATGGATTGATAATATGTGTACACGGTCAAATTAATAAATATACACATTACCTTAAAATGTTAATTTGATTATAAAATGAGCAAAGGACTTGAATAGACATTTTTGTTAAAGAAGACACACAAACAGGAATTAGTATATGAAGAGGGGATCATTATTCATTATCATCAAAGTACAAGTCCTTCTAGGTTGAGATGTCACTGAATATCTGTGAGGATAAATTTTTATTTAATATTGATGTCCAGGAAGAAATGATACCAGTAGAAATGTTAGATCAAAAGAACTCTTTGATGTTGTTTTTTCACACTGAGATAAATTGACAGGCTTTTAAATTTTTTAAAATATTTATTAGAACATGCTTAAAGTATATAATGATTACATTCATTGTAGGGAATTGGTACATATACATAACACATTTAAATTATTTTTCTGCTTCCCTCCACCCACTTTTATTTTGCCAGCATTAGATTCATGCATTTACCTTATAAGTATCTATAAATTTAATTATCATTGCCTTTTTTACATTCTTTTTTTGAGGCAGAGTCATGCTAAGTTGCTAAAGTTATCCAGGCTCAGCTTGAACTTGTGATCCTCTTGCTCAGTCTCACAAAGTACTGGTATTACATCCATTTGACACCATACACAAGAAAGGATCTTGTTTTCATGGCATTTAAAGTTCAAAGCATAAAATGTTGGATGATGATCCAAACTTAAAAAAAAAGAGATACTTTCCCTTACTTCATAAGTTATATAATGAAAAGAGGGGTTTGGTACAGCTTAATTTACTCGTAATTTTTTATAATGAATAAGTACTTCAATTATCCATGTTTCTAATTTTTTGAAGGTACTGGGGATAGAACTGAAGACCTTGAGCTTGTGAGGTAGGCGGTGGAACCACTGAGCTAAATCCACGGCCCTCTAATGTTTTTAAACCATGCTAAATATACAATCATTTTAGTTCCTTGTTTCCTATTTTATCTACCTACATCCAACACTGCAATGTTTACTGTTTTCACAAAAATTCTCAAATGTCACTAAACAATCACAATTTTCCCTTTAATTATTTAACAATAGTCATTTTGTACTTTGAGAGTACACATTTGGGAAGCCATAAAATATATTTATTCACATCCTTTGTAAAATTATACAATATAAATGGGAAGAATTAATGGAAGATGATATTACTTTTCCCAATTTTGCTATCTAGTGATAATAATGGTGGTCAAAGTAATCATAAATTAATTCAGTATATTATTTCAGGATTTCTACTAAAAGCACTGGAAATAGTTGGAAATTTGCTTGCTTAACAGAAAAAATGACCTTTGGATTTGTATGTGTATGTATTTTTGTTGTTGTTGCTTTTTTTTTGGTACCGGGGATTGAACTTGGGTCCTTAGCTTGCGAGGCAGGCGGTGGAACCACTGAGCTAAATTCCTGGCGCTATATGTATGTTTATGAACAAATAATCCACGTGAATTTGGTTTGTGTGCCATCACACTTTTTATTTTTGAGCCTTAGTTTTTATTCAGCAATAGTTTTATTTATGCTTTTGATATTTTAGTTTCATAAGAATCTTTATATCTCTATTTCAGGGTATGTTTTTCTTCTGTTAAAATTATTTTAAATTATTTTATTTGCTTTTAATTATTTTCACATCACTGTGTTCTTTAGAAGTAATTTTGCTACTAATTACTAGTACTTATGTAGAATGGATCCATCCATAGCACTATCACCTTGCTCTGCATGTTAACAACATTCAGTACTTGAACAAAAATAAATGACGCAGTACAGCACCAATAAAATGTTAAAAGAACATGAATGCATTTACTTAGCAACCAAACCACAAAGAAAACTATGTTAGAGACAATATGTCATCTCAGTAATAAGTAAGGGAGAGTGAATATTTACCAGTCATTGTTGTCCTGTCCACAGCCTAACTTCACTAGAGCTTTGGGATAAGTTGCCAAGAGACTGAAGAAAATACCCAGAGACAGCTTGAGGACAAAAAGTTTAATGAACCTTATGAAAAAGCAGTCTAGCTGCAATCACCTGAACAGGTAGCACTCAGCAGACTGTCACTATGGAGGAAGGAAGTTTACTGCTCAAGCTATGTAAGTATGGACATTATTAATTTGCTTAGTGTTTCTGTGTGATCAAAATTCCTGGAATAACAGCTTTTGGCGTATCTGTAGATAACACTTGCTCGCCTAATTTTTAGAGTGCATGTTGGGAATTGTTCTTTCAAATAATAGTTATCCAGACATTTCAGACAGATTTGCTTTCATTGTCTTTTTCATTTTTCTAGAGTCCCGGAAAAGGAAAAGGAACCGTCAGGAACTCCATGTTTGACGTACCTCCTTCTTTTTCAAGAACCGAAGGCTATAAATAATAATATAGGAGGAAAAACGTAGCAAAATAGTTTAAGTCATTCAAACTATTTTACATGCATTGCTGAATATCTAGTGTGCATCTCTCCTTTCCAAGGTGCCTTGTCTTCTAGTCCTCATCCTTTTGTTTTGTAGTATCTAGTGTCATTTCATATCAAGTAACAAATGCATTATTTTATGAATGTTGAGTCCCTTACATGCTCCATGATTCAGTCATTAAATATCTATAATCAAGGACCATTTTGATTCTGCCATAGTCTGATTTCTTTTATTTTTTTTGGCACCGGGGATTGAACTCAGGACCTTGCTCTTGTGAGGCAGGCACCTGAACTACTGAGCTAAATCCCCAGTCCCCCAGTCTGATTTCTTTAGTTCAATTCCTGTGGGACTCTTGGTTCTGTCTTAGTCTACTTGTCTCAAAACATTTAGGAACCACCTTACCCATATGTTATGACAGTTTGAATGTCATGAAGAAGTCAAGAAGTTTGTGTTGCTGCAGCTGATTTTGTGTCATAGTACAGCTTTAAGAGAAAAACAAGTCTAAATTTATAAATTATCATGCCAATACATAATTTAAAAAGTGGTGAATTCTTAAAACAATGTTAAAAGTCATCAGTTATTTCTTTCTGGCACAAGACTGATGAAACCAAAAATAAGACATAAAATCTGACACATGAGGTGGGTATCCAAAAAAGCAATATTGATTAAAAATACAATCTAGCTAATCTATTTGTGAAAGTCCTGCCATTCATTGAGAATTAGAGTGCCAAAAACTTGAATTAGAGACAAATGGGGAGCAATTTAAAAGACCGGAAGAATCTCAATCATTCTAATATTCTTTGTTAACAAATCAATTCTTGCTTCCATGTCCAATGATGTTCTTCTTCTCTCTTTGAAGCTAGCACTCTGCTCTCTCCTCTCTTATTTTTTTATTTCCAAGTTTGTGAATGGTGTTTGATCTTAGCACATGTCATGGTGCAGCTAGTGAGACTGAAGAGAAAAGGAAGACATACTAAAGGGATGACAATTTTATAATCTATGTCACTAAAGATCCAGAAAAAATCACTGCAAAATGTTTCCTAGGATATTTATCACAGAGGACAAGACCATAATATATTTGACTGTATTTGTGTATGCATATTTACTAGAAATTGTAGATGTGGAGTTTACTTTGATCATTTTTCCCTGGCACCAGTGATTTACTCACCATGATTATGACAACTTGAAGTCAGGATAGAAATATACGAATAAAAATTGAGTTGGTGAAACATAGTCATAAAAATAAATGTACTTATTTTGTTTACAAATATTTTACTCTAGATATGTGATAACATTAATTATTAAACACCTAATATTCCATTGATATCTACTGGCAGAGGAACTTTTTTGAAAGTCAAATGATTAGTAAAGGTTCATCATTCATCTGCTTTGAGAAAGTGTAGTATGAATAGTTGGAATTATTATTTCATTGTATGCATTTGATGCAAATTTCTTAAAACTTGAAAGATTCTTTAAGCTGATGTCTAACCCAAAGGATATGTGTAACTTTTTATTATAGAAAGAGCCAAAATTTAGAAGGATTAAAAAGGAGTTACACATATTGTAGTGGAAATTTCTGTAACAATACTAAAAACCTGCCTATTTTATGAAAAGAAGAGAAGTCTCAAAGAAATGAATGGACCACAAGTTTAAGCTAATAATTATCCAGATGTTAGTAGTTATTGCAAATGTGGTCCCACCAAAGTAAATTAATCCAGGTTATTTTAGTATGGAACTATTTTCTCACCTTTCTATATGCACTACTATATTAATAGCAATGATTTGCTTTCTTCTGCTAAAGTATATCATACCTGTCAAGGTGGAGCATATTAATCTCTGATTATATCAGATTTGAATCCACAAGGACCACAAATCTCATCATTCTACATGTAGGCTTCATTCTAATACTAATATTGTTGACTTTCAAGTAAATAAACCTGAAAAGTAGGATGAAGTGAATTTCTTCATGGGTTGGTCAAAAACTTGCTTTGATGTTATAATGACAGAGATGCATACTTCTGAACTGTTCCCCAAAGTCTAACACATACACTATATGGCTCTTTACATTAATAAGTTCACCAAGTGCAGATCTCAGTTGTTTTTAAGATATATTATGCCCCAAAAAAGGGAAATAAATTCTAAAAAGCCCTCACTGAATGTATCCCATTGTGTTGGGCTGAAAATATTTAAGAAATTATTAATTAACAAAAGGCTTGTATATTTGAAACAAAACAGTGACTCCAATTCTGTCGTGGTGGAAAAAAAATACATCTTCAATGACCCACAGATCCAAAGAATATAAAAGTGATTAATGTGTCAGGAGTAGGTTAGGATTCACTGAGGAATCATCAAGCAGTCCTTAATAGAAAACATACCTTAACAGGAAATTAAAATGAGAAGACATCCTGCTTAAGATTCTTCTTACTAGAATAAATTCTCTAATCTATTATTATTCAGACTCACCTGTATGTGAAGTTGTAATATCCATGCAGCATATTGATGCTTGGAGACAATGAATCACAAGATACTTTCATGTGGCAAGAGCAATTTTTTCCTCAAGTGATTACAGGATATTTTGTATAAAGCCTAAAACTGGAAAAATATACTTTTAAAGCAAGGCTGTGCATAATTGGCTTACATAATAAATGAATGGAAACATTTATTTTCTAATATTTATTGAATGTTTTTAATATCCCAGTTATTGTCTGAATATCCCAGATTTGCCTGAATTAACTGATTGAATCATTAATAAATTTGATAAAATTCATATAGTTTTGATCTTTCATTAGAAAAGCCAAACATAAAATAAACCATCAAAAATTTAAATAATTTCCCAAATTTAATCCAGGTCAAAAAAAATGATTGGTATGATTTGAATGTGTCTTATCTAAAATTGTTGCTATTGCTGTAGTATTCAGAGATAAGGCCTCTAAGAGAAAACTGGGTGAAAAGAGCTCTTCTCTAGTGAATGGGGTTGGAACCCTTATAAAACAGGCTATATTCAGTAGTACAGTACTTAGTCTTTTGGTTTGCCAACTATTCCTATATAATTTTTTCCATATGGTGTTACTCTGATGGAGATGATGTTGGTTGACCACACAATTGAACCCACCAGTGCCTTGATCATGGGCTTCCTACCCTCCATAGCCAGAAAGAAATATTTCTATTTATAAATTATCCAGTCTTAGGTATATTGTTATAGCATCACAAAATAAAGTAAGAGAGAGGTGGAGAAATTTGAAAAAAAAGATACTCTGATCCTAAAGTTAATATTTAACTTCTCTAGTTGCCCTCCAATATTATAACAAAATTACATGGTGATTGCTATTTCCACATTTCAGACAACTTATTATGTAAATCAATACATATCCAGTAAAGGTATTTAATACCAATTAAATAAGGTATTTTTTATTCATCCTTTTACATAAATCCAAAATCACATGATTTATTTTCAAATAGCTATCTCTTTACATTTAAAACATCATGGTACTCTCATTTCTTTATATAACACCAGTTAGGCTACATTATGTATTGAATAATATAGATAAAAGTTGGATGTAGTAGCAAATACATGGTCAGAACAGCAGAAATTGTACTTCTGTTTCCCATTCTCACTTTGCCAGAGGCAGGTAAATATCTGTAGATCCTTGTCACCATTCATATCAGTCATTTTATTAATTTTTCCTTGTGTTGGCATTTCTTATAGTCATTTTGATCATAATATGTCTGTTATAATTTGGATCTGATGGTCCTTTTGATGATCATTTGTTTCATTTGTTCTCGTTTATTAGGGTCATTAGCATGTTGACATTGAGTTAGCTTGTCACCAGGCATCTGGCCTGCTTGTTCTTTGTCTTGTCACTCTGTCATTACACAGATTTCTGATTTGGGGCTTCTACATAGGAAAAGTAACATATTGGGGCACATTATAAAAAATAAAATCAGAGCATAAATGGAAAGAGAGAGAAGATGAGTCAGTTGAGCTATGAAGTATACCATAGTTAATGTATGCATGTTCAAGGGCTATATCCCATGTTAGTATTTCTAAGTAATGCCAATTCAAGTTTATTAAATGTTGAACTCCATGATATTCATACTGACTCAAAATGTTCAACCAACAAAGTGATTTTTTGTTTCAATTTTAGTACTAGTCTATGGGGGAAAAGTACATTTAAATTTTAATTTTTTTTTCTTTTCTATAATGTTTAAGCATGCCTTCTATTGAAGAATGTCAACTAATTTTGACCAAAATTTGTTTAGTATAATCATTAATTATTAACATATGTTACAGGCTAATCAAATAAAAATAAAACCTACATTTTTCAATCAAATTTTCATATAATTCAATAGCAAAAAAAGCAATAGCAACAAAATTTGTAAATACTATCTGAAATTTCAGGAGATTGTATAACTAAAATATTCCAAGACATGTATTTTAACTCATTTCTGTGTTTTAAACCAAAGATACATTACTTTTTCAACTTGAATTGATGAGTTCTTTCAGTCACTAAGGAAAAACAGTAATTAAGTCTACCCTTCCTTCTAGAATTAGCTGAAAATTACACCAAGTATATGAAACAATGATTTTCATACACTAGTCCTCAAAAGAGGCACAACAATGTTTCCCAAGAAAACAGAAACAATTGAATTGAGCTCTTTAATTGCCCAAGATTAGTTCCTGAATGGAATTATGAGGGTAAAACCAGAAAAGGGATTATACAAGTAGAACATGCTGCCTGAGCTAAGTAGATGGGCCAGGGAATCTGGAGAGATGAGGTGGATATATTCTACAATGTAGAGTACTAAAAAATAGAAAGAAACATGAAATAATCTCCTGCAAAGGGCAGTTCTTTAGTTTCAGGTGAATATTGCTCACAAAGTGGTATAAGGAAATGTAGCACCTGGGAAAGAAAAGAGTAAAACAGGAAGAACAATCCAAGAACTAACAGGACCAAGAAAATTTCATGTCCTCACCACAATGTAAAATCTTTTAAGTCATAGGACATTACAAAGAGTTCAGAGAAAGATATTGTCTCAGCAGAGAATCAAAATCATCCTAGAATAAAAGTTGTTCTGTCCCCAGAAGTAAAGCCTAAAGCAATACTTGAAAGGATCAAACTATTTCCAAGCAAGTTTGCTGTGTTCAAGAAAAATCTCAAAAAAGTTTATAAGATGCACAATATCTACTATCCAAAGAGGCAAAATTCACACTGTATGACATTAAATTTAAAAATATGTCATACAAAAGTAGCAAAAATACAACATATAATAAACAGAAAAATCAATGAATTAGAAAAAGCCTAAAAATTACAAGTTATAGAAATAGTAAAGCTGACTACAAAAACAATTCCTGTAACTGTATAATATATATCCCAGAAGACAGAAAAAATGGAACATGTTCAGTATCCATCTAAAATATATCGTAAAAGACAGAAGTCACACTTTCCTAAGTAAAAAATGCAAATTTTGAGACTAAAAACATCAATTGGATAACTTACAAGGGATACCACCAATAAAAAAAAGTTACTGAATTTGACAACAAAGAAGCTATCCAAAATAAAAACAGAGGAAAAATAAACATGGAAATAATCCTGAGCATTACTAAGCTGTGGAAAAGGTTCAGGGTACTGAACTTATATATAATTAGCGTCTCTGAACAGGAAGAGACAATATTAACTCAAGAAAGAAATGATGGATATACTTTTTCTGTATTTGAAAATTACTACCTCTTTAGGAAAAGTAATTGATTGTTTGACCCTTGCAAGGCTCTAGAAGAGTCTATGTGCCTTAGTATGAAACATTTTCTCATATGGGAATAAGGAACACTGACAGAATAGACTAGGCTGACTTCTTTTGGAATTTTTTTTTCTGTTTGAGCTTGATATGTATTTTGTTCTGTTTACAATGGTTATATTAAAACAGTTGGCCATGTAGTGTAGAACACAGTACACAAATGTACTAATAGCTAAAAGGAAAAGGAAACAAACTCTATTAGGTACATGTACCTACTTCACAAGATGAATGTATCCTTTACATACTGCAAATATTTACTGATAAAATAAAATGTAAAGCCAAAAAAGAAAATAGTTGGCCAATTCCATTCATACATCTGTTACAGTGTGGCAGGAACAGGGTTATTCACTTGAAATCCAAGAAACGTGCATACACACCATCATTTTTCCTTGACTGAAGAATGAGACCAGCTGCCATTAGTACAAAAACTCAGTACTGCAGCTAGTCTTGCTATGTCTCTCTCCTCTATGTATGCATGCAGTTTCTGTCTATGTCCTGTTTTGCTACCTTTGATGCCCATAAAAAAATGCAATGGTTTAACATGAAGAAATTGTTGCTCTTGGTAGTTGCCAACAGATGTCAAACAACTCAATATTTTCAATAGCCCCAAACAAACTAATAAGCAAATAAACACATTTAATTAAGCTGCTTAA
Organism: Heterocephalus glaber; assembly: GCF_053883595.1. Classification (NCBI taxonomy): domain Eukaryota; kingdom Metazoa; phylum Chordata; class Mammalia; order Rodentia; family Bathyergidae; genus Heterocephalus; species Heterocephalus glaber. The sequence continues at coordinate 15,890,660 of NW_028258142.1, read as the reverse complement.
AATCTGAAAACTGTAAGAGGGGTGTTGGAAAAGGTGGATATTAATTTCAGATGAATAAAAATAAAAGTGACAGCAAACATTTTGTTTGAAACAATTCAGGCACTAACACAAGGGATTTGCATTTCCCTAATGGCTAAAGATTGGGAACATTTTTTATATACCTACTAGATATTTGTATTTCTTCTTTTTTAGAAGTACCTACTGAACCCACTTTTATTTATATTGGATTATTTAATTTTTTAGTGTTAACATTTTTGAGCTCTCTATTGTAGATATTAATCCTCTATTGGAACAGTAGCTGGCAAGGATTTTCTTCCAATCTGTAGGCTTTCTCTTCACTTTTTAAACTGCTATTTCTTTTGTGCAGAAGCTTTTCAATTTGGTATAGTTTTATTTGTTGATAGTTAATATTATTTTATGTGTTTTTGTTATCCTATTTAAGAAATCTATGCCTATGCTTATGACTTTTGTTGTTTTCCCTATTTTGCTTTTCTTCTAGAAATTTCAAAGTCTCAGACTTCATACCAAGGTATTTGATCCATTCTAAATAAATTTTCACACAGGTGATAAACAAGAATATAGTTTAATTCTCCCATGTATATATATCTAGTTTGTTAAAGAACATATAAATTCACCAAGGCATGTTTTTGAACTTATGTCATGAGTCAGATATCTGTAGTTGTGTGGATGTTTTTCTGTATCCTCATTTTATCCTATTGCTCTATTGGTGTATTTTTATGCCCATATCATGCTGTTTTTATTATTATAGATTCATAGTATATTTTGAAATTGGGTATTGTGATCCCTCCAGCATTGCTTTTTGGTTCAGTATTGCTTTGGGTATTTGCTGTGTTTTGTGCTTCCATATGAAATTTTGAATTTTCTTTCAGGTTCCGTGAAGAATGAAAGTGGTATTTTAAAGAGAATTTCATTGGTTCTGTATGTTGCTTTTGATAATATAGTCATTTTAAAAAATGGTAAATGTGTCAATCCATGAGTACAGGACACCTTTCATTCTTCTAGAGTCTTTGTATGTTTCCCCTATTGTTCGATAATTTTGATTATAGAGGTCTCCCACCTCCTTGGCTAGGCTTACTTTTTGATATATTTTTTTTTGCTTTTATCTTAAACTGTTGGTAATGGAATTATTCTAATTTTGTCAGCTAGTTCATTTTCTGGTTTATAAAAAAGCTGTTTATTTTTATATATTGAATTTCTGTCCTAAAATATACTGAATTTATTTATCATTTCTCAAAGTCTTCTGAAGGAGCTTTTGCTTCTAAGTAAATATCATACTATCTATACATGGGGGAATTTTGAAGTTTTCTTTGTCATTTTTATTTCTTTTATTTCTTTCCCTGGCTAAAATGTAAAGTACTATTTGGAACAGTTGTGGTGAAGCTGTGCATCCTGGTTTCATTCCTGGTTTTAGAGAAAATGCTTTCAGTTTTTCCCCATCGGTATATTTCTTGTGGGTTTTTCTTATATCATTTTAATTATATTGAGATAAGATTCTTTTCTAACTTTTTCCTTTAGTGTTTATATTATGAGATGTTGCTCTTTCTGCCTCAATAGATACAATAATGTGATTTTTATTTTTGGTTGGCATAAATAAATACCTTACCTCAATCACCACGACTACCATCACATGTACAAAAACAATAAATTCTGGCAAGAATACAGTGAATAAAGGAAAATTTTTACACTGTTGGTGGGAATGCAAATTAGTGAAGCTACTATGGAAATTATACGGAGATATTTTAAAAAGTAAGGATACTATATGATGCAGATACAATACTTCTTAGGCACATTTCTCAAAAGAATTAAAGTCACATACTATGGTGATATCTACATACCCTTGTTTATTGCAGTGCACTTCACAATAGCTATGCTATGGAACAGAATAAGTTCCTGACAAGAGATGAAATGATAAAAGCAATGGAAATGAGGCAAAATTAAAGTACTAGAGAAGTCCTCCCTTCAGTCATAAAAGTTCCAACATCCAAAATGATCATTTTAAAGCAATTTTAACTAGATCTAAAAGATACAAATAAAAAGCTGTTTGAAAGAAAGTTGAAAATGTGGGATATGAAAAACCACTTAATTAAAAGATAGCAGTTCTTGAAAAGAGCCAAGCAAAAGTCCTGGGAATGACAAACTCAACAAGTCAAATAAAAAACTCAACTGATGTTCTGGGCAATAGGCAGGAAGAATCAGGAGAATGAATATCAAGAAGTGAAGACAGGGTTGAAGTATGAGAAAATTGAAACAATGAAAATGAAAAAGAAAGAGTGAGAAGCACTGAGTCTCTAGATAAATACAAAGGAAATACCAGGAAGGCATTGGTGCAGGAGAAGGCATTGAAATACAAGGAAAAGTCATGAAAAATATTTTCACTGAAATATTGCAGAAAAGGGATTAAGAGGGATATTAAGGTAAAAGAGGCATTTAAAATGTCAAATAGACATAACCAGAAAACAACTTTCCTACAACAAATCATCACTGAAATGCCAAAAATTTAAAATAAAGGAACAATATTAAAAATTATGAGAGAGAATCACCAACTCATCACAACAGTAAAACCATATGAATAACAGCAGATTTCTCCACAGAAAACTTGAAGGCCAAGAGGGCTGTGAATGAATTTTTTCAATACCTGAATGAAAATAATTATCAATCCAGATTACTACATTCTGCAAAGCTGTTCTTTAGAATTGAAAGAGAAAGAAAGACCTTCCATGATAAATACAAACTGTAGAAATTAATGACCACAAATGCAGCAGTACAGAAAATACTTAAAAAGAATTCTAAACACAAACCAAGAAGGAACAACTTGAGATACTAGAACAATAAATCTTATTGGAGAAGAATGAACAACAGAAATGACCCACACACCAGAAAAACAACAAAATGGCAAGAATTAGAAGATATCCTTCACTAGTAACAGTTTTAATTTCTAATTAATAGTCACAAATTGGCAAACTGGACAAAAAAATACCTAAACGTTGTCTGCAAGAAACACAACTTATCTGAAAAGGGATACACAGACTGAAAGCAAAAGGATAGGAAATGATACTCGAAGGATTTGGAGCACAAAAATAAGGAGTAATAGGTATATTTATAACTAGCAATGTAGAAATTGGTCAGAAAAGATAAACAAAGCAACTACATATTGATATTGGTAGCAATTCATGCAGAACAGATAAAAATCATAAATATATGCCCTGAACATCTGTGCAACTGATTTCATAAGATAAACACTACATGATATAAAAGGACAGATACCAATGCAACAATAGTAACAAACTACAACATCCCACTGACACAAATAGGACACTAGACAAAATTCAACAAAAAATCATCAAAATTAAAAACTATAGATCAAATAAACTGACCGAATATTTACATAATGTTTCAACAAACATTAGCAGAATATACTTTCGTTTCAGCAATCCATCAAACTTTTTTTCAAAATAGACCATATTTTAGGTTATAAAGCAATTCTCAATGAATATAAAACATTGAAGCTGTCTCACGTATTTTATCAGATGACAATGAAATGATCCTGGAAATCAACAGAAAATGAAACCACAGATATTATATAAATACATGGAGATTGAATGGTATTTTTTATGGTCCTAAAAGTTGGACCCAGGGCCTTCACACTGAGCTACACTCCATCTCCAAGCCCCTGATTTTTTTTTTTAAGTCTAGAGATGGTCTTGCTAAGTCTCTAAATTGCTCAGACTTATCTCAAACTTGTGATCTTCCTGCCTCATCCTTCCAGAAAAGTGAGATTATAGACATGTGTCACCAGCCCAACTTGAATAATTCTCAAATTATCAATGGGTTAGTGGAGAAATCAAGGGAGAAATTAAAAATTTCTAGAATCAAATGAGAATGAGAACATTACATAAAAAACTATCTGTGAGGCAGAGTGACAGTAATGTTAAATGGGAAGTTTATAGCTTTGAATCTTTATATTAAAAAAGAGTGACTACAAGTAAATAACAAAGGATGCTTCTCAAGATCCTACAAAACAATGAAAAAAATAAAATTCAAAATAAGCTGAAGGAAAGCATAATAAACATGAGAAGAAATTAATTAAATTAAAACTATAAATGAAAACAGCACAAATGATCCATGAATCCAAAAAAGTCAGAGTTGGTTCTGCGAAAAGATAAATGATTGATAAAATCTTAATGAAACTCACCAAAACAAATAGAAGACCTAAACTAATAAAATCAGTGTTAAAAAGGTAATAGTACAACAGACACCACTAAAGTTGAGATCACTAGAAATTATTTATAAAATTCATATTTAAAAATTGGAGAATTTAGAAATTTGTTAATTCCTAGTCACATATGACCTACCTAAATTGAACCATGAAGATATAAAAAAATTCTAAGCAAGTCATTAATAAGCAATCAGAATTAAGTGATTAAAACTAAACTAACTAGGAAAAGCCCAGGACCCAGTGAATTTACTACTAAATTCTACCAGACATTTTGAGTAGAACTGCCATTAATGCTTCTCAAACTTTTGCATGTAATATTATGGGAAGGAATCTTCACAAATTCAATCATGAAGCCAGCATAAGGACTCGACAAAAAAAGGATTACTAAAAACCAGTACCAGTGACGAACATACAAAATTCCTCAACTTGATGTTGGCATAGAGAATTTGCTAGCACATTAAGGTCAACCACCATAAACAATTTGAATTTATTCCAGGGATGCAAGGATGGTTGAACATGTATAAATCAATATGTGTAAGACCCTCCATAAGTAGAAACAAGAATAAAAATTGCATTAACATCTCAATAGATTTAGAAAATGCCTTTGACAAATTCCAAAATTCATTCATGATTAAAACTCTGTTGAAAAATAGATACAGAAGGTCCTTAACCAAAATGACATAATGCACATTTGAGAAACTCAAAGGCAACATTATATTGAATGGGGAAAAAATGAAAGAAATCCCTTGAAATTCAGGAATGAATGTTCACACTTACCATACCTGTTCAATATCATACCTGAAATTTTAGTCAGAACAATCAAACAAGGGAGAGAAATAAATAGAATATAATTAAAAAGAGGAAAAATTAAAATTATTTCCACTTGTAGATTATATGATACTTTATACTAAATGCCCCCAAAACTCCACCAGAATAGATTTAGAACTGATAAACAATCTCAGAAATGTTGCATGATTCAAAATCAAAACTCAAAAATAAGCAGCATTCCTGCACAGTAATAATCAAATGATGAATAAATCAAGAAATTAATTATATTTACAATATGTTTCATAACAGAAATCATCCTAACTGTGGTTAAGAAAGTCTTCTACAATTAAAAGTACAGAACGTTGAAGAAAGACATTGTAGAAGACAGAAAATGAGACATTCCTTGTTCATGAACTGGAAGAACTCTTATTTTGAAAATGGCCATATTACCAAAAGTCATCTACAATTTCAGTGTGATACTTATTAAAATAACAACAAAATCCTTCACAGAAGTAGAAAAATCAGTCCTAAATTTTATATTAAATAAGAAACAAACAGAATTACCAAAGAATTCCTGAGCAAATGAGCAATGCTTCAGGTATCACTATACCAGCCATTAAGCTGCACTAAAAAGTAATAGTAACAGATGCAACATGATACTGGAAAAAAAAAAGAGATGTAGACCAATAGAATTCTACAGAAGACATAAAAGCACACCCAAGACATCTGATGTTTGATAAAGGGACTGAAAATATTTGATAGAGAAAAGACAGTCTTTGTAACAGATAGTGTGGACAGCACAGGAGAGCCTAGAGAACTAAAGCTATACCCCTTACTTGCACTCAGGACTAAAATCAAATCTACATGAACCAAAAATCTAGATAAAAATCAGAAACATTGAAACTGCTGGAAGACCACATAAGGGAAACAGTTGAATCCATAGTCACAGACAAAGACTTCCTAAACAGGACTCCAGTAGCACAGGGATTAAATATATCAAGGATCAACAAATAGTACTATACCAAATAAAAAAGCTTTCACATGGCAAAAGAAACAATTAACATAGTGAAAGACCGCCTAGTTAATGAGATAAAATCTTTGCTAGCTCCTGTCTTGATAGACAATCAATACCTAGAATATCTAGAACTCAAAAAATTTAACTCCCATAAAACAATGAGCCCAATCAAGTTATGGGCAAATGAACTAAATAGATATTTCTCAAAAGAAGTGCAAATAGCTGAAATCTGTTAAAAAATATTCAACATCTCTAGCCATCAGAGAAATGCAAACTAAAACTACATGATTCTATCTCACTTCAGTTAAAATAGTTTCAAGAGTATGAAAAACAATGAACGCTGGCAAGGATACCTGATAAAGGAATCCTTTTATGTTTGTGGAAACATAAATTAGCACAATACCTATTGAAGCCAATTAACTATGGAGTTTCCTCAAAAAATTTAACGTACAAATACTATTTGATGCAAATACACCTCTCCTGTGCATATTCCAAAAAGAATGAAAAACATCATACTGTAATGATACATCCATATCTATTATCTTAATTACTTTCTTGTTGCTGAGATACAAGAACCAACACCACAACTGTAAGAAGGAGAGGTTTATTTTATCACAGTTTATAGAGGTTCCAGTCCACAGTAGCCTGAATCTAAAGCAGGGCAGCATAGCAAAGGAGAAACAGCTCATGGCATGGTAGCTGTAAGCAGAGAGCCATCAAGAGAGGAGGGAGGAAGATACAACCTTCCAGGATACATCCCCAGGGACCCACCTCCTCCAAGCATGCTTCACCTCCCACATTGAGCTATAAACTAATTAGTGGACTAATCCAGTGATGAGTATCACACCCTATGATCCAGTCACCTCCCAAAAATCCCACTTGTAAGTGCATGGGGCTGCTGTTTAAAGCAGTACAATTCACAGTAGCTAATCTATAGAGACAGGCTAGATGCCTATCAACAGATGAATGGATGAAGAAGCTGTTATATGTACATGTATGCAACATAATATTATCCAGCTATAGAAAGAATCAAATTATGTCAGCTAAAGGAAAACAGATGGAACTAGAAACCATATGTTAAAGGAAATTAGCCAGACTCACAAGGCTAAATGTCATGTTGTCTCTTAATATTTACTACCCAAAAATAAATGTATAAACAAGTAAATAAAATAAGATGAAATGACATAAAATCTGGCAGACTTTTGGAGATGGAGAAAGGGATCAGCTGCAGTGGGGAGGAAAAAGAGAGGGCAGTAGTGAGATTGACATTGATTAAGACATGCTAAATGCATGGACAAACTTCCCAGAACAAACCCTACCATTAGATACTATTTACATACCCTAATAAAATATACATAATGATTTTTCAGAAACAGACTCAGTGACATTCTCTACATCAAATATTAAAAGCAGTTTCAAGTGTTAGGAAATTATTGTGTTGTAACATGCAATTTATAAATTATGTAAAATTGAAATATATGAAAAATAATGTTAACAACTAAGGGAAGAGGAAAATATTATGATTTTGTATTATATATTGTGTAAAATGTTATTTGAAATTAGACTATAATGAATTATTGTCATATACAACAAATCACAAATCATACCCTAAAAATTATAATAATAGATAAATAACTAATATAGGGACTTACATAGGTTCATAATATATTTCACTAGTCAAAAAGAATGAAGAAAAAACAATAACTAAGGGAAGGTATATAGAAAAAATTACAGTACATTTTTAACAATAAACATATTAAATGTAAATAGACAAAATTCTCTAATTAAAATATCAGAGATTAAAATATCAGACCAGATCCAAAACAAAGACCAAAAATATGCTGAAATTATGCTGTTTTAATCAATATATTCTTTGGTAGTGGAAGGGCCCTGCTTATGGTAGCTACTCTAAAATCTGTGATTCACTCACTACATAGCCTCAAGGGGAAACGGGTGAAGGCAGTCATTGGTAGATTTATTGATTTACTTGGTACACACTTCAAGCATAACAAGAAGGATACTAAACTTTAGCTTTTCTTTTTGCTGGAGAACCATAAACATACAACGTTGAGATTGAATGTTTCTTATAACTATAGTGGAAGAACTATAGAGAGTATCAAAAAACAATGTACCTGTAAAAGGGAAAGAACATTTCCCAGATATCTGTGCTGTTTGGAATCTTCCTTTGGAGAGCCTGAGTCTCCATAAAGAGCTCAGCTCTCTCTGTTCCCTGGTTGCAGGAGAATAAGATCGCTCATATTTCACATGACTTCTGGATTCAAAACACGGCAAATACTCACCTTGATATGTAAGTAAATATAGTAGTAGTTTCCATGTTAATAGTAAATTTATATTTCTATGCATTTGTTTTGTCACTGTATTGTTCTCTTTTTCCTGAAAGGGTATGGAGATAAAAAAAAAATAACTTACTATTATTTGAATGGAAGTATCAACAAGACAAAGTCCATTTTCTCTTTTCAAGCGATGACTTGATTTTTAAGAAACATCTAATAGTGCTTAATATCTTTACCTTCTAATTTTAGTACATGTGCTGCCGAAGAGAGCACTTTACCTTCTATATTTATAGTATAAACAGTATGAAAATGAAAGCAAAATCAATACCTTGGGAGTATGATGGATTATTTTGTGTTTAGATGCAGAAATCATTTCCCCTTCAATGTTCATTCTTTGCAAATTGTTTATATCAACTATTTTAGACTCTGATGCTTTCTTGTTATCTTATTCTTTCACATCTGACTTTTCAATGGACACACTATTTTAGCCAATTATCCTATGGGTAGAAGAAAGATTACTCATCTGAATATAGTAGGTACCAAATAGATAAAATATGTGATATTCATGCCAATGTGCTAGAATTTTAACAAAGAATTCTTGCTAAATTCAGAGTCATGTTCCAGCAGGGGATTTTTAATCCCATAGATTCCTGGCTGCTGAGCTGGTGAACACAGTCCACATTCAGTTGTGAGTGGGACGTGTTCCTTCTCTCAGAAACTGACCACAACTATCACTGGATAACATAAACTGCTATTCATTTGATCTCATTTAGGAACATCAGAACTGGATCTAATTTTTTTAATATAAAACTGTTCAGTTTCTGAATCAATTACTCTTAGGTTTCCCCACAAAGAACTTAACATTGTTTACCATTGAAAATAAAACTATGAGTAGTGAAAAAAATCATTATATAAACATTGACATATTTGAGTCTTGCTTTTTAGTTTCAAGAATCAGTTTAGAATTTTTTTTTCCTCTTTCCAGTCCCACGGATAGAATTCAGGACCTTGTGCTTGCAAGGCAGACATGGCACTACTGACCTAAATCCCCAGCCCTCAGTTTGGGTTTTTATTCCTAAAGAATACCAGTACTTGAAAGTATGTCCTCCCAGTGTTTCCATGTCTGTGAGCCCAAAATCACCTTCAAGAACATTATAGCTGATGACTTCTGGGTATTGATGATACAAAGATAGAGGCTCTTGTCTGTCACATCTTGTAAAGCTTGAGTCTTTTTCATTATTTTAGATTGGTAAGTTTTATGATACAATCCTCCATCTTGTGTCAGCTTTAAAAGAAGTCAACGTAGTTTCTTATATTATTACTATATGAATATTTTTTGCATTGGATTTCACCATCACATTCAATTTAGTTAACTATATGTGAATGTCAAACAAATGTAAATCCAAAGGAAGTCAGTAAATATCTTCATTGATTAATAAGGTCATATTTGTGACAGTAAGTAGATTTCTAAACATTTTTCATAGTATAAAACATATTTCCTTATATCTTATTCTCTTTCATGATTTAATTAGGCTTATAGTTTTGAATACTTGAGCTATAGCCATGACAGTTTAAAATATACATTTAGACTAAGGAATCTATTACTGTATAATTGGCCAAATTATAATTTGAATTTTTTTCTTGTAAATGTACCATTTTCAGTGATACAGATTTGTATACACAAATTTGAAGATTCAATAAAAAATTCCATTGCTGAAGCTGTGTATACTCTAGAGTTCAAATTATATTTCAGTGTATTTTTCTATTTACTCTGATGTGCAGTGGTATTCTTTAGAATATTTTGAAATTGCTCTTCTTGTTCTTTACAAACATAATGAAATTAGGCTTTCACTTCCCAACTCTCCTTCCCCAATAACTACTCTTAACACAAGATGCCATATCCTCTTCACATTTCTAAATCTACTAATCTCTAGCCCTTTGCTTACCTGATCTAGCAGCAGCATCTTAGCCAATCATCCCCCTCTCTTTCTTCACTGGCTTTAAAATATAGTTTGTGTTGCTTAGTGATGGGGACACATGATACACAATGTGTCATTAAGCCGTTTCAACATTGTACCAACATCATAGAGTGCACTTATCCGAGCCCAGATAGTACAGAGCTATCACTCAATGTAGCCTCCTGATGCAATCAAAAGATGCAGTTAACACATGTCTAACACTGCTGATGGTGTACCAAGGTGTATGTTCTGTAGTGAACTTTATATAACTAGAAGGACACTACCAAATAACAGTAAAAGGTAACATAAATACATAAATCAGTAACAGTAATTTACTACAACCATGAAGTGTTATATACTTCACAGCTATATGTTCTAAATTTTATGTGATAGGTAGTGCATCAGCTTTGTTGACATAAGCATTATCACAAATGAATAAGTAATGCCTTGTGCTTAGGCATTTTGATGGAAATCACATCACAAGACAATAGGTATGTTCAACTTCATTATACTCTTATGAGTTTGAACCATCGCTGTGCATTGAGTGACTGTACTTTCTTCTCTAGCTTTCTACACTTCTGGTTTTTCTGTCAACTTTCCTATTCACTTTTCTTTGGTCTCACTTACTCTTTCCTTTTCCCATACATTTTGAGGTGGATGCCCCATCCCTGTTTTCATTTGTCTTTGCTGTTGATCTTCTCTAGAATATGGGCTTTACCACTTGCATCCTGGTAACCTCAAAACCTTCATGATTATCCAGACTCATGTCTGTTCACTTAATTGACTTCTGTAAAATATTTAGTGAAGATCTTAGCTATATATCATTTAAAAATATAAATCTTAATCCCTTGTAAAAAAAAAACTCTTGAATTTACTCTTTCATTTATCTTTGCATATGCCATTTTCAATTTTTCATTAGTTTAGACAAAAAACTGGGATTCAGTTTTAATATTTTTATTTTCATGTTTGCTCAAACCTCACCTTATCAATGAGGTCTTCCTGCTCTGATACCCCTATTAAAATTGTAGTTCAATTCCAGCATTTCTGATCTTTATTATTCTATTTTGTGTATTTCATTACACTTATAATTTTTTCATAATGCATAAATACTAATTTATTAAGTTTATTATCCATTTTTGTCTATATGACATTACAGAGAGTAAATCTTTGCTTTTTGCACTGATGATGCCACTCAACCCCCATAAACACAAATTAGGAATTTAAATAAAAATTGGTTTAAGGAGCCAGGGATTTAGCTCAGTGGTTCTGGCGCCTGCCTTGCAAGCTAAAGGACCCGAGTTCAATCCCCAGTACCAAAAAAAAAAAAAAAAATTGTTTATTGAGAAGTATAAATGGCCAATAAATACATGAAAAAAATTTTCAACATCACTTGCCATTAAAGAAATGCAAATTAAAACCACTTTGAGATACCATGTTACCTCAGAATGTATATCATTAAAAAATCTAACAATAACAAATTCTGGTGAGGATGTGTAGAAAAAGAAACCCTTCTACATTGTCGGTGGGAATGTAAACTAGTATCACCACTATGGAAATCAATGTTGAGATTACTTACAAAACTAAAAATAGAAAATCCATTGACTCAGCTCTATTTCTTTTAGGTGTCTTCCCAAAAGAGACAAAATGATCATATTACAGGGATATATGCATATCCATGTTCATAGCAGCACAATTTTTAATACTTAGATCTCGGCAACGGTGTATTTGTCCATCAAAAGATGAATGGAGAAGAAAATGTGTTATTTATACTCAATTCAGTCCAACTCTGCCATAAAAAGATAAACTTGAGGAATTCATAGGTAAATGGATGCAACTTGAGAACATAATATTAAGTGAAAAAAGTTAGATACACAAGTTTAAGTATCACATGGTTTCATTTATATGATAATCTCAAAGTATATATATGCAAATGAGAAACAAAATGGAATATAGATAAATAGGAAATGGGGAAAAGTTCAAATAGCTCTCCAAATTATCTATTATGTTGTTCTAAAAATAATTTAATATGTATATTAATTGTTTTCATCTGCACTGTTAGTTTCTCTTAGTTCATTGAAAAGAAACTTTTGTGCTAATATCTGTTTGTGTCTTTGCAAGACAGCGAACATTTTGCCCACGTCTTGTACTCTGAGTAGCTACAGTAGTGTGAGGATAACGATACACCGTATATTAACTAATATTATTCTCTTATAATTTTGTTATGAAATGTGGTTTTATTCTTTTATGAAATTTAAAAAAAGAAAGGATATGAGTATTTTGACTATAGCCTCATATGTCAAAACCTGAGAACAAGGACTCAGGATGTTATTTCTTTTTTATTTTTTTCGGTACCAGGGATTGAACACGGGTCCTTGTGCTTGCAAGGCAGGGGGTGGAACCACTGAGCTAAATCACCAACAGGACGTTCTTTCTGACTATCTTACTCAACAGGAAATGTTTATACAAGCACATTAATATAGTGGCCAGGGAATTTCACATAATGTCTCAATACAAGTGGGCAATTTCCTGGGGAGAACTTTGGTTCATGAAAGTTTCCCATGTGTGATGTAAAATAAGAACTTGAGAAAAGTAGCACTCCCAGACCAGAGATTTTTGCCTGGGATCCACAAACGTTTAGAAAATAAATAACAAGATTTTAGCAGCCCATTGTTGTATTAAATTCATGTGTTTCACATATAAAATTTAGCAGCTTGTGTTATGGACATGTTTACAGAAAGCCATTCTATCACATTGTCGAAGGGGTCTATGACTCAATATAAAATATAGAATATTTTATATAAAATAAAATGAGATGAAATAAAAATTTAAAATAATAAATAAGTGAAATAATATAAATAATAAATAAAATGAATTATGTGATATTTTATATAAAAATTGGTTTATTGGTTAAACTCGACTACATTATTAACAACTTGAAGACATAAAAACTTTTCCTGGTCATCAGCTATTCTCAGGAAGAGAATTTTAGATGACACAAAGTTAAACAAAGAGCCATACAGAGAACTCAAACTGGCTTATATTCCAAGTATGGTCTTGTAACTGTGGACCCTTAAAAATCTATTTCAATTAGATAAACATTAGTTTTCTTAAACAATGAGATAACTAAATAAGATAAGGTATTGGAAATCTTAACATGACAAATTAACATATCTCTAATGCTTAGCAAAATACACAGAAATTAAATGCCAATTAATTAAAATATAGTTTTATCCCTTCCTTCTTCCTTTTTACTCTTTTTCTGACTTTCAGTTTTATCAATCTAGGGACATGTGACTTTAAAGATAATATATTTTAAGTTTTATTTTGCTTTTTAAGTCAATACTTACTAAACATATTTGTGGAAACAGTTATTATGCTATTATAATATCATATTTATGTGTCTGTCAGGAACTTGAACTCTTAGAAGTAATCTGTTAAAAATAAAAATCTCTCCTGAAGTAAATCAGAATTGGTCCAAATATCATTCACTCACCACTGTATTTTAAAAAAGCAAACTGAATATTTTCTCCACAACAAAATTATGACTTATTGTTAATAAAACTAGAGATCTTTAAAAAGCAAATTACTGTAAAGATCTCCAAATACTCTATATCAGTAAAAACAAACTTGATCTTGGGAATACTGGTTTTTGATAGACAGGTACAGTTTGTTTAATTTATGGATGAAGAAACTAAGGTTACATGAGTTGTCTAGGTACAAAACTCAATCAATCAATAATTCGGCTTGCAAGTTATTCATGTTATTCTTCTCACTTAGTTCACTTTTCTCACATTCGATAGGCAGTGGTCCAAGCCCTAATTTAACAGTACTATCAAATTAAACAGTGTCCAGTGTGATTGTCTTTGGGTATCCTGTCCCTAAGTAGTGCTAAAATGTTTTTATATAGAATGTGCTACAATTCCATATGAATAGGCAATGTGTATTGCTGGGAAGGGAGAGTTTTTTTGTTATTTATTTTACATTTTGAAGCTTTTTTTCAATGATGTCCCACTTGGCTATATAGTAAATTGTTTCTCCTATGCTTTGAAAGTATAAATAGAGTAAAGGTTCAGCCTTAAAGAGCAGTATGATTGATGACTCTCTCCACCCTTCTTCCATCCAATCTTACCTTGAACACTTTAAGTATCAAAAGATGAAAGCATATGCCATATAAATTAAGGATGTTTTAGATGAGGAACAAAGGTTATTTTCAATACTTAGGAACACTGAAATATATTCCTTCCCTGTATTTCCCAAATGACAAAACTCAGCATTTCTTTGCAGAGATATTTTCTACACCCCCACCCCACACCAATCAAAATAAACTCTGCAAGTAATACAACGAAGAATAAAACTTAAATGAATACAGAAAAACATAACACATATCACTATGGAACATTACTACATTGTGCCTAACTCTGAGACTCTTAAATCTTAGAAAGACAAGGACTCTTGCACTGCTAGCAATGAAAAGGTTAACACATTAAAGTGATAACTGATCCATCTGTGATCTATAAATGATCAAATGAGACTGAATTGATTAATTCCTCTTAGTTGCCTTTAAGAATCATTACATTTTCCCTAATGAATGAAATGGCCAAACAAAAATGGAGACAACATAGAAAAGAACATTTTTTTAGCACTTACTCTATTCTAGGCTCTAGGCTTTGAGGCTTTTACATCATAATCAGATTTATTTTTTTCAAAACCTAAACGCACCTATTTTTCTGATACTTACATGTGAGACATTGCTTGGTTATTTCTCTGAGGCATAGATAGGTTAACTCTTACTGACATAGCCAGTAACTGCTAAGACACTAAAAGGTGTATCCTGATGAAAGATGTCTGCTAAACACTACACAGTGCAAAGAGAATGAGGTTTTAGTCAGGGCTTGCGATTATTAACTACACTCAAATATTATTAAGTCAATAAACATGTTGTATAAGACATGCAAAAATTCTGTTGAGGAAAAACTGATGAGGGCAAGTTTTAATCATTGAGAAATAATGTGAATATCCAGCAAGCCAGATGTTGTCACTCTTTGGGACTTTGTATTTTTGTGGTAGTAGTGGCTGTTTATTTACTTCTCTATTCGGATTTGAGAGAAAATTATTGGACAAAAGATTGAGAAAAGGAAAATCAGGTGTTTAAAACAGCTTTAGATTCTACCAAAACCGCTGATTGGTGCAAGAGGCCTAGCAAGATAGGTGACAAAAGTGCTAAGGAACCAATAAGCTCTGCATGATTGCTTCCCTTAGACAGGTGGCTGTGGATTTTCTTGTGCTATAAATTATAGAAACAGTTGGAACTCGCCTTTCAACGTCAGCTTTCCTGTCAGAGTCCTGACAAGGTGATCTGTGGTGCTGACTCACTGCAGCAACTGTTCAAAGGCACAGTCTTCCGATCAAAATGCTTTGTTTAAACTCAATGCATTTCATTGCTACTGATTCATAGCCTGTACACTGCTTCTTTCCTTCTGTCTTCATTCACTTGCAGACCAAGGTTATGTTGTAGCATTATATATGAATTGAGAATCAACGCCAAATCAATTAGAAGATTAATAAAATAACAGTGCAGAAAATGTTATGATTTAAACTGTTATGATCAAACAGAAGGATAATTCCTCCTAAGTGTTTCATCTTTGCTTTCTATTTTTTGGGAGATTTTGATCTTATTATTGCTTTATGCATTCACATATTTTGTGTTCATATATATCACACATTTATATTCTTGATAAATCTAGATATGGATATAATGAGTATTTTTGGTAGTTCAAGTTCACTTGGGCCATAGCTTTTCTTATGTTCTAAGAATTTAAAACTTTAAATATTTTTAAACCTGACTCTAGCATGTACACTTTATATAACTTTGAAACCTTATTCTCTTATTTGTATTTTGATAATAAGTGTCTTATTGAAAATAATGTATTAAATTAGATGCTTTCAATATGTGAACTACAAATATATTGAATCATATTGGGCATGCATGTACATATATATGCAGATGTAAATATATCAAATAAAAAATGGCTGCAAGGTATGCATGGCACAAATATCTGGCACAAATGGTAGTAGAGATGATGGTGACTGTGGCACTGTTTTTTATGTTTATATAGGTTACCATTTAATATCTTCTCAAATAAATACGGAATAAATAAAACATCTTATAGTTTTAAAACTCTGTTACCTCAATTTTTAACATAAATTTTGTTAAACTTAATGTACAACTTCAACTGAGCTGAATGATGGGTAGACACAACTTAGAGAATGACCGCTAAAGTGTTTAACAACTGTACCTCAGCTCTAACTGAAACTTTCAACTGAGTACCCGGAGGGAGGGGCTGGGGATCAGTCAGCTCCATGAGCCAAGTAGGAAAATCAGTCAGGTGAGAAAGGAAAATTACTTCCTTCTGATTAGAAACTGAGAGCCATGGGAATTTGTTCTGCTGATGAGCAGACATGTAACATAATGGAGATTTTTTTTTCTTTCTGCTTCTGCCTAGAGAGAGAGAAACAGAAAAAAAGTCTTATAACAGAGTAAGAGGAAATAGAGCAAGGACTTTCTAGGTGATTAGGAAAACCAGGAAAGCAAAAAGGATAACCATCTCCCTAATAGAATTAGGGAACTGCATAGAGGAAAACCACTAGCAGAAAACGCATTCATAAATTCTTTCACACCCAGCTGCCTTAGAGTCCCCATGTTGCTGTTATATAATTGACCTGAAAGGTTATTTTGGTCTAAACTTATCTCCTCGAAGCAGCATGGTCTTACGGGAGAAGAATTAGCTTCAGATCCGGGCAGACCTGAGTTTATATAAGCCATGCCTATTGATAGCCTTGTCAAAATTATTTAAACTCAGGAGATACAGGATTTTTTTCAGTGAAAAGTAAATGTAATATCCCAAAAGTATTATAGGGGAGATAAATAAAAGCACAGTCTGTATACTTTGGTGCAAAGTATTGAGAAAATTTTAATTATAATCCAATATCTAAGAGTATTCCTTTTATATCGTGTCTATTGATTCACTTTACTCTTTTTCTCTTGGGTTTCTTTCCTCTCGTTCTTTCTAAATGCAGTATTTACTCTTCTTAATCAATGCTGCCTTACCCATGTTTTCAGTTTCAATAATCTAATTATGCTGTGATGTTTCCTTAGCTTGAGATGTGCATTTTAACTCCTAATTGAATTTCTGTGTCCACTTGCAGACATCAGATCACTTCTTCAACTGCCTTTGTTCAATCCAACAGTCTCTAGTTCAATTGGTGATGTTATTACACACTATTTACAAAGCTATAACCCAGACATTAGATCCTTTATGTGCCTATCACTTCCAACTTCCTTCAAAAATCACACTTTTCATAAAATTTAAAAGGTAGACCCATTTCCAATCCCTTAGTTAAATCCATAGCATCTTTATCTTTGCTAATGTCTTGGAGAATCTTTTTGTCTTCCTCTCTAATCTATTATCAAAATTCATCCTGGATTTTGCAAAAGTCAAACTTTGAAAAGCAAATAGAATTATGGTATAAAAAGATGGATTGGCTAAAAAAATATCGATAAGCTAGACCTAGAAGGAAATGATGTGTGATTGTATTATGTTGTATTGCAAGTAGAACTACACATTAGTATAAGTTCTCATATCTTTCATCAAATGAGAGTTATTATGTTCTATAAAGCATTGAAGCACAAACAAACAAATAAGAAATGCTGCTGAGAAAATTGAAAAAAGAAACATTTATACACTGTTAATACGAATGTAAATTAGTGCAGTCATTATGGAAACCAGTATACAGGTTCCTCAAAATATAAACAAAGCTGCAATATAATACCCCTAGGTCAGGTGTAGATTTGTATTCAAAGGAAATGAAAGCAATAAATGAAAGAGAGTAATCCACACTCATCTCTATGAGGCACTACTCAAAATAGGCAAGATAATAGAATCAGCCGAAGTGT
Source organism: Heterocephalus glaber (assembly GCF_053883595.1). Lineage (NCBI taxonomy): Eukaryota > Metazoa > Chordata > Mammalia > Rodentia > Bathyergidae > Heterocephalus > Heterocephalus glaber. The sequence continues at coordinate 15,872,434 of NW_028258142.1, read as the reverse complement.
TACCAACAGACATATGGATAGAGAAAATATGAGCAATCCATCATGACTTACTAGAGGCAGTGACACTCACAGGTACTCAGAAGACGTGCATCGAGATGTATAGGTACTTGGAAATGCAGAGCAAACAAATGCCCAAATATGGAACAGCAACTTGAAGGAGAAACCTATGAGATGAATTTCAGTATGGGGTTATTAATAGAAAGAAACAGGTCTCCCCCTTGAGCCTGACACTGCTTACGCCTAAAGTCTGGTGAACATGTCATGTTGGGAAAAGATCTCACCCCACTAGGGAAGAGGATGTGTATGGTAGTGGTAGACAGGCTGCTGAGATCTGTGCAAGCCTAGTAACCATCGTTCAGTGCCCACCTGTCCTAATTCTCTTCTTACTTGAAGCGGGAGCCCAGCGAGAATGATATTTACACATCAAGACACTAGAGAAGATTAAAAAAAAAAAAACATTTAGAGGACAATAACTGAGTTAGAACTGCTGGGCCCTCTGGAAATAAACAAACAAGGGCATGGCCCTGGTTAGAGACCATGGAACCAGACACTGAGAGATTCATGTTGCATTGCAGTGAAATTCAGCAAGTTGAAGGGGTGGGCAGTTGCTGTGAGCGAGGGGAGTGGAAAAGATACTACAACAGGGCCTACATACACACTATGCCAACTGCTCCACCAAATACTGGTCATTTCTGTACCTGTAAGATATCCTTCCCACATTTGAGACAGTGAAGAGCTCAGTGTCCACACCAGCCAAAAGCTTCTGAGCCCTGAGAACCTTGGGCACCATTGAGTTTACAGGATGGATAGAGGCTTTTCAAAAAGTGTTTTATATAAGCAAAGAGCTGAAGAAGAACATTGTGGCCAGAGGGGATTTTGCAGCATCTTCATCTGGAGAGGTATAGAAAGACCAAATATAAGAGTTGCAGAAATTACCATGGAAGAAAGAGGACAGAGATGTAGAAGGCTCCTTTACAAATCAGGAGAAGTCTGGATAATTGACCAGCCATAGTGGCACCTTCCACTCCATGCCACAATTGAAGGCATCCAATCATGAGACAGAAACACATAACCTCTGGCCAGCTGTGCCCACAGGAGTGCAAATGAAACCTAGCAGAATACTGCCTGGAGAGGGACTGAGAAGCAGGATCAATGTCCTGACCTCCAAGCTTCTTCATTTACTGAGAGGCAAGAAAACATATAGGAAAGGAAACAACTCCAGCACCAGTAGACAAATCCAATCTCCTGGTATCAGCCCTCCACAACTACTGCAAATCAAAGTATCTCCACTTGTGAACAGAAGAGAAGCAATGATAAAATTTCAATTGTGATATGAATAAAACTGAGAGAACTCTTTAAATCTGTGTTTTTCTATATGTGTCATTGTTTTCTGTTTTGATTTATTTCATTTTTTTCTCTTCCCTTTCTTTTCTTTTTCTCCTTTCACTGAACACTTGATTGATTTATGGTTGGTTCTATAGATGCTGATAGAACTAGCAATGATCCTTTCCTTAAAATTAGTGACCACAATTAATCCTATTATGTTAAGTAGGTCAAAGAGATGTAGAAATACAAAAGAATAACCAAAACCAAGGTCATGTCACAGTGAAATGGACAGTAACTAAAGAGGTCTCCAAAATAGCAACAGACTACTTCTACCCTAACTGATCCTCAACACTTGGCACAAAACAACAGAAAAACAAGGCAGCAAAGTGCCTCCCCAAAATGTCAACTACCCAAAAACTGATCACACAGGTAGTAAAGTCATGGAAGTCATAGACGAAGAACTAAAAAAACAATGGTTAAAATGTTTGAAGAGAACAAAGAAAAAACAATTAAATCCATAACTTAAGAAGTCCTAAAAGGATATAAATAAATTGATAAAAAATTTCATTAATAAAATGTTTAAGGAGATTAAAGAAGACACATAAAAGCTGATTTATTTTAGTAAAGAATTTTGACAGTAATAGAGATTATGACAATAAATCAAACAGAAATGCAGGATATAATATATTCCACTGGAAGTATGAGCAACAAGAACAACCAATGTGAGCAGAAAGTTTAGGAACTAGAAGACAAGGTTAATGTAGTAATCTACTCAGGGATACCCTAAAAAAAAAAAAACATGAAACCTGGATCCAACAGAGGCGATATGTGTAAAAATCACCACCGAGAATTATGAAGTTAAGGAAATATATAAAATGATACAAAATGTATAAAAATATATTTACTGAAGTCATATCAGAAAATATTCCAAATCTAGAAAATGAATTCAACATCCAGATAAAAGAGGCCGATAGAATCCTAGATACCGATGAGCAGAAAAAAAAAAAAAATTTCTCCATGACACACCCGAGTTAAAATCCAATAAATTCAGTACAAAGAGATAATATTAAAGCTTTTAGAGAGAAACTTCAAGTAACTTATGAAGGCAAGCCTATTGCAACAACAGCAGATTTCTCATCACAAACTTAAAAGGCCAGGACAGCTTGGAACAAAGTTTTTCCAGACCTATAATTGCCAATTAAGAGTATTGTATCCTTGAAAATTATCCTGAAAAATTGACAGACAAATATAAACTTTATGAAAAAGAGTATTTAAATGAACTCATTACTACCAGTCTAGCATTGTAGAAAATAGTCCAAGGAATCTTAGACAAAGACAACAATATCAAGATTGCCAAAATGCCAAAGGATAGAATGCATCTAACTGACAGAGTAGTAACTAAAAAGAAAAAATAAAAAGGAATCAGCAATGGAAAAATAATTTCTACAGCAGGATTCAGTAAAAACCTTTTATTAATAACTCTCGATGTAAAGGGTCTTTACTCCCCAGTCAAAAGACCTAGACTGGTAGATTGGACCAAGTGCAATACCCAAATATATGTTCCCTACGAAAGACATATCTCACCCATAAAGAAACACATAAACTGAAAGTGAAAGAATGGAAAATATTACTCCATGTAACAGGAGCTTGAGAGCAAGGAAGAGTAGCTATCCTACATTCAGATGAAATGTATTTCAAATCAAAACTGACCAGATGAGACATAGAAGGTTAATATATACTAGTAAGGGGAACAATTCAGCAGAAAGTGAAAACAATTCTGAATACATATGCACCAAATGTTGGTGCACCTAATTTCATACAACAAGTATTACTGGACATGCTAAGCACAGTGGCATGTATCTGTAATTTCAGCACTTGAATGGCTGAGGCAGGAGGATCAGTGTGCTTTCAAGGCCAGCCTTGGCTACATAGTGACTAAAATTCCAGCCTGAACAGAATTTACTAAAACAAATGATACCACTGGACATCAAAGGTCAGCTAACCATCAATACAATCATACTGTGTGACTTCAAACTGGCCTTCTCATAAATAACTTAACAGGAAAAAATTAACAAATGAGTACCAGACTTGAAGTACAATATCAAACACATGGACTATCTAATAATACAATACACATTATTTTCATTAGTATACAGAACTTTTTCCAAAATAGACCACACTAGAGGTCATAAAACATGCTTAACATAAAAAGAATTAAAATAATCTACTGCATACAATTGGAACATAGTGAAATGAAATAAGAAATGAATAACAAAAGCAACCACAGAAACTACACAAAGACACAGATTCAATCATACACACTAGAATAATCAGGGAGTCACAGAAGATCAAGGAAGAAATTTAGGAAGTTCTTAGAATCAAGGGATAATGGCAGTATAGTTTAGTAAAACCTGTGGAGAACATTGAAAGGAATTCTAAGAAGTAAATTTATAGCTGTGATTGGCCAATTTAGAAAAATAAAGAGATTTCAAACAAATAAACTAATACATCTCAAGGTCCTAGAAAAGCAAGGGTAATAGAGATCTGAACTCATCAGAAGAAAAGAGGGTAGAAATGAATGAAATGGAATTTTTAAAACACATAGGATAATGCATCAAAAAATTGGATCTTTGAATATATAAAAAAAATTGAAAAGCTTCAAACTTATGAAAATGAAAAAAGAAAAGATTCATTCAATCCAATGAGAAATGAAAAAGGTCAAATCACAAGGAACCACTGACATCCAGATGATTATAAGAAACATGTATACTCGTGTTTATAGCAGCATGACTTATAATAGCTAAACCTTAGAAGTAGCCATTAGACCCATTAATGGACTAGTGGATGAAGAAAATTTGGTATATATACACAATAGAGTACTACTCAGCCATCAAGAATAATAAATTTGAATCATTTGTAGGAAAATGAATGAATCGTGAGACTGTAGTACTAAGTGAAATTAATCAGATGCAGAAAGTTAGATATCACATTGTTTCTGTAATGTGAGAAATCCAAAATGTAAATAATTACTGAAAAATGAAATAAAATACTGATGGTAGTGAACAGGGAAGTAGAATTGGAATTGGCAAGGGGATTTGAGGATGGGGAGGGGAGGGATGGGTGTAAAAGTGATCAAGATGTGATATGTATATGTACCAATTCCCCAAGATAAATGTAATCATTATGTATATGCTAATAAAAAAGAAAATATGATATGTATATCCAATAGAGTACTATTCAGCCATAAAGAAGAGTGAAATCCTGATATTTGAGGAAAATAGATTAAAATAAAGGACACTATATTAAGTGAAATAAGCTAGAAACAGAAAAATAAATACTGGATTTCTATTCTCATTCGTGAAAATGAAAAATCTGAAATAGAAGAAAAACATTAGGGATAAGAATGGGGGCTGAGAGGAGGGAGGATAGAGCAAAAGTGGGAGAAGGTAGAAAAAATTGGGTGTGTACAAGATTAATGCAAAATATACAATACATGTAAGTGTTATGGAGAGTCCAATAAGTTATAATTAATATGACTTGATACTTATATAAAAAACAAGTGCATCATATCTTTCTCTTGCTTCAAATCTCTTCCACTGTCTCTTCTGCTTTTAACAGTATTATGATTATATTGGACCTACTAGGATGACTAGGATAATCTTATCTTTAAGTCAACTGACTAATAACCATAATTATATTCATACAATTCCCTTTGTCAGTTGGTATAACATACAGATAAATACATGAGGCAAAGTTCATAGCCGACAAAATTCTGCCAGCCACAATGAATATAAGGCACAAGTTAATCATGCACAGAAGGATACAAATATATTAAACTATCATTGCAAATGTGTAAATAAGGGGCCGATGGAAACAACTATTTGAAAATATTAAGATGTATATAAATTAACTATTTTTATTTATACATATTCTCTGTTCATGTTATTTTTGTAATGAACAAAATTATAAAAATACTAACAAAATTTACAGGGTTAAAATACAATGGCAATGTGTTTAATAGCAAAAGCAACTGTTTATTAGCAATAATTGAAAGATTTCTCTAATTGGGAAAAGTTTATGAGATTATTTTTTATTATACTGGGTGATGATAAATTTTCAATTTGTCAAAATCATTCATTAAGTCAAATATTACTTTGTTTAGCTGAAACAAAAAAGTTTTAGAATATGAAATATTATTTCAGTGCCAGTGAAAAACCGCAGTCAGTATTAACTCAGCTTAAATACAATGGAAAGAGAACAGGAGGGAGCGTGATATTTTAAAACTAAGAGTGCATTTAATACCTAAGTAAGCATTACAGTAGGCAAAAGGAATGTCCAACAACTACTGTGTAGTGACATTGATTTGTTTTTCTCAGTCTTCACCTCTAAATTCTTTAAACGCAAGTCTTTTTCTTAATCAATAGAAAAATATTAGGGCTGGGGATTTAGCTCAGTGGCTCCATGTCTGCCTTGAAAGCAAAAGGTCCTGAGTTCAATCCCTGGTACTGGAGTTGGGGTGGGGGGGTGTTCAAATTAATAAATTAATCTGGAGACCTCAAAAATAAAATTTAATGTAAAAGTGGTGTAATAAAACAGGTGTAAAATTGGCATCATAAAACAGGATAGAATATTAAATTATTTTCAACCATACAGATTAACAGTTTCCAAATGGAAATGCAATAGAAGTAGCTGGATCACCCTCAGTAGAGATGTTAACATTTTTACATTGTAAAGAATCTCTGAAATGACACCTGAATAAGTACAGAGCCCTTGGGATGTGTGTGACAGCATATGTGTGAACAGATTTTAAAATAACATATTTTTAAGAAAATTTAAATACTTTCAATGCCTTTCCCCTCTTTCTCCACATCCAACATTTAAATACATTCTGAATCTTGTATAAAAATAATGGAAATGCCATTCCATGTGTCTAAGACTGTATTGGATCATGCATTGGATCATGATGGATGAGATTTATTTCTGAAGCTGTTTGGAGCTGTGTGGTAGATTATGAGAGATGGCAGGAGTTGATACTCTGTGATGTAACTGGAAAGAATCAAGAGGACCTCTTTGCACATTATTTGCACATTGCCCTTATGAATCCAATGGCACTCAAAAGAGTCTATAAATTTTATGTCAATCTAGTTCTCTAACTCTTTAGAGTTAAAACACAAAATATAAAAATGAAAGAAATTGTGTGAAATAAACTTTTTCAATTTTAATGTCATGATTCAAAATAGTACAGAAATCTATTTTTATTTTGAACTGTAAAAAGTGTATTTCTAGATGTACTACTGTCTCACCTACATCATATAATTACTTTTTTATCTTTATAGATGTTATTTATCCTTATATTACTTGTAAGGTAAACATATAATGAACTAGAAACTTAAAAGTAGATAAAAATCATAATAATAAGATGTAAAATTTATTTTAACCAGGCAATATTTTTAGCTATAAAATTATCTTTCCTCAATTTGTGTCTATCACCTGAATCTTTCCTTATTTTAAAACTACGATAAAGAGATGGGCAATAAAAAAAGCAAGCACTCGTACTAAGAAGGTACCTCTGAAAGCTCACTTTAAAAAACTGTTAGAACAAAAGGAAAATTTATGTAGAGTAAAAAATGGCTACTTTCTTAGGCAGCAATATGATCAAATATTAGGACGATCAACCAAAATTAAGAAATGATTGAAATTATGTAATATAATAAAACAAAATAATAATGTAGACTTATAGATGACATAAAGAAATATTTTCAATAATTATATTTTCTTTTGCTCACATGTATTATAGCTACAACACTTCAACATTTAATCTATCTTTCCTTCAATTACACTCAATTAATAAGGGAAGGGTATATTAATTTTTGTTAACTTTGTACTTTCCTTTTCATCTATGTATCTTTTCTTTAACATGTACTTAAAACTTTGCATATGCTAGATTCTGAGAATGAAGATATCTATGATCTAGTGGTTTTTGGAATACTGAGTCAAATAAATAATTTCATAAACACTGTATATGAAGAGATGCAAACTATTCAGAGTAAAGAGAAATATATTAGACAGTTGGCATGTAGAGTATAACTCCTTGAAATAGTCTGGTGACATAGACAATACATATGATATCCAACAAGTTTTGAATAAAGGAAATGTTTATAGAAGGTTGTTAGTCCTGATCTTCTAGTAGAAATAATGCACAATATTATTTACATTTTGACTTACAAATAAACATGAACTACTCTGTCAAAGGTCACAGAATAATTAGGCAATGTAAAGGTGAAGTAAAATGATTAAATAAAACTATGTTAGTTCCCTGATTTTGTTACCCAAGTATATATCTCAAATACATTTGTACACTGGACAGTTTGAGTATTAGATTATGAAGAGATGTATTAGTCACCTTCATGTTGTTGGACAGAACACTTGACTTAAAGGACAAAAAATGTATTTTGGCTCACAGTTTCAAAGGTTTCAGTCCATGGTCAGCTGACTCTAAGGCAGAAACATCATGGTAGAAGAACATGGTGGATGAAAGTGTTCTAGTACATGGCATCCAGGAAGTATACAGAAAAGAGCCAGAGAATCAGTTTTCAAGGAGAAGATCTAGTGGTCAAATCACTCCCCCATGCCCACCTAGCCATACCCATAAGTGTGCTTTACTAAACTACTAGACATGTCTGAAGCCAATGAAACTTGCCTTAAATATTAGCCTTTACAACAAGAGATAGTGTATTTCAATGTCTTTATTTCAAATAAACATATTAAGATCTATAAGTATTACAGTGTTTAAAGTTTCATTTTTCACTTTAAAAATGAAATCTGAAAATAGATTCTTATAAAACAGTGTAATGGAAATTAAAGTCTCTTCAAGTTTTTATAATATTCTGTAAATTTGAAATTTACAGGAACAAACTAAGAGCCAGACAGGAGAATATAAGAATGTAGTGTAGGCTGCTCAGAATTATTGAATTAAGGCCAAAAAGTGACAATAAATAATAAACTTACTATGTAATAGGGAAGTGAACAATTAAGCACCAATATAAGTGTAAAAATAGAATAATAAGTCCTAGCATAATGCATATCAAGTGTCTAGCAACTATATTTCTGGACTGTGGCAAGACACTTAATGAAGGAGGAAGGAAAGTTGGCAAGTAATGCATTATAATTATCAGTCAATAAGTGTAATGAATGCATTGATCAAAGTCTAACTATCTCCTGGTTAAATAAGAGCCATAATGAAGCTATAATTATTAGTATTGGTGGATTCCCAGAAGAATTTTTTCAAGGTCAATCACAATATTGAAATGGAAAATGTTAGGCAAATACCCCAATTAAGGATATTTGTAAGTTTGAGATAAAGTTTGGTGAAAGACAGCTGAGTCAGTAAGAGATAAGAATTTTCGATGGTTATTAGATAATAAGGTTCTAATTAGACAATGTTTTATATTAATATTAAAACAAAACCAAGGGGCAAAATTTCCATAATTTAAGGAGCATAAAACCATAACAGGATAGACTTGCTTAGTTAGGTAAACCTGTATATTTAGTATGTTAAATATATCATTCCACACACTATAAAGACATAAATTTTTATAAACACATATATATTTTATGAGAAATATATACATATATAATTAAATGTTCAGCTTTTTAATCTCTCAAAAGGAAACAAGGACAAAATAACTGACAAAAAATAAGTGAAGAGAATAATAGAATACATAAATATTACTTTAAAGTTTAGTTATGATCCTAAAATTAAAAAAAATAATACATTTTTGAATCTATATGCTTCCTTGTTTTTAAAATTGTCTCTACTCACTGCTCATAGAGTTATTGATTAGATTAGATTTGGTTTCCTTCAGGATGCCTCAAACCAATTTAGTTGGCTAGCCTTAAGTGTTCTTGCTGACAGATAACTCTTCTTCATGTCAATTAAAGGGTATACCAGTGATCTTTGTGAAAGCTGTAAAAAGTGTCATTAAGAATTTTTTCCATGCCAGGAATGACTATTGTCTTCAACCCCTGCTTAGACATTTCATTTGTTCAGGCGTGTCCTTATTATCTTTCCTCATCTAAACTCAATAATTATGTTGCATACTATTTAGTCTTCGAGATACATTTCCAGAACAATTTCAGGTACTTCAAAGCTTAGTAAGTCCCCAATTTATTTACTCCAATAATGATGAAAGCATATGCATTATAGGACCACTATAGCTTTATGAGGAAGCATGAGCTCAAGTATAATGTACAGTTATTCACTATTTAATGACAGGGTTCCAGCCCTCTGATTAAGTAATTAAATGAATAGTTCTCCAAATGAGAAAGTATATATAGTATGTACATTACAGTATTCATATATATATATATGTATATATATATATATTTTTGTAAACTGTATGTATTATATATAATATACACATATACATATTTTATTAATATTATGCAGCTTTTCTCAGTGTTATATTGCACTTCAGCTTCTGTTTTATTTATTCATTCCCCTTTGTGGCAAAACTCTGCATACTCCATATTTACTGATTTTTATTTCTTACTTCCTTTAGCTTCTTTAATCCATGATGGACTGGTATAATCTCTATTAATTACAGTGCCAATCAGTTTTGGCTGAATAAATCATAGCCTGCCTCTTCCTGGTCTCCCTCCATTGCCTATTGTGAAAAGTCAAGCTCATAGCCAAATATTTTCCATGAATTCTTCTGCCTTGGAACATGTTTTCTCAGTTTCCATGTTGTGTGTTCCATAGTTGTCCTCCTATTGCAGTAACTGTTTCTTCTAGCTTCCCCCTAGTAATACGGTACTCTTAGTAAATTAAATGCTGAGACCTTCCAGGACTCAGATGGTGGCTTCTTGCTCAACCTGCAGAGAAGAATTCTCTAGAAAAACTCTCACTTGGAGAACTCATTTAGTAGTGACGTTATCTGTCATTCAAATGCCAACTCTACAGCTTGGTACCTGGTAATTCCTCGAAATCAAGATGATACCCTGCACTATTACTTGGTAGTTCTGTTGGATATTGTGTAAGTAGCTATATCCTAGATGCCAAACATGACTATTTAAATTATTCTCTAAATCGTTTGCTCTCCAGTCTTTCCAATAATACTAATAATCATAATAGAGGTCATGAGTCATGCAGAACATGCCGAATCAGCCTGCTGCAGACAGGCAGGTCTGCGGATGCCATACTGAGGTAGCAAGTGGCACGGAACAAGACAAATCAGCCTGTGCCCCGGTAGCAATCCACTGACACCCTCCCACACACCCACTCCTCTGGCCTCTTCTCTTTACAGCCAGCTGGTTCCACACTACAAAGATGCAGAGGACACTGGACCACCAGACCTCTGTACTGGTTAAGTTGGAGTCATCTTCAACTCCCATCAGGACCAGGCCTATCTTCAGGGGAAGGGCAGGTGGAACCTGCAATACAACTCTTCAGAGTTCAACCCTACAGGAGGGCAGGGAGCTCAACTTGGGACTTGCAGCCAGAAATCTGCCTGAATTTCATGGGTCTGTGACTAGCTTGCTGAGACTCATTGACTTATATCTGCACACTGCAACCCATGTTGTCTATTGTGACAGCAGAGACATACCTTTGAAAGAGGCCCTTCATCTTCACTGTTTTTTTTATTCCCAAAATTAGTATTATTAGTTTGTTTTTTCTTCTCTTTTCTTTTCTTTTGCTCCTCTTATCTTTAATTTTTTTTCTACTCTTTGCAAATATTTGTTTTTCTCTCCTTTTTTCTTTTCTTTTCTTCTTTCTTTTCTCGTTCCTTTCTCTCTCTCTTACACTCACTCTCTTGCTCTTCCACATTGTTCATCTTCCCTTTTTGTCCCTGTTTTGGTCCTCATTCGGAGTTCTACTTTATTTTCCAATTATTCTCTTTTTCCTTCTCACCTGTGTCCTCTGGCCACACTGCTAACCTTCCCTTATCCTTCTTCCCATCTGTCCCTCCCTCCCCAACCCCTTCTAACTCCCCATCCCAAAGGGTAAAGTTGTTATATTGAAGAATTTATTCACTGTATGTTGGGTTGGTCCTTGATATTGATTTAATTCACACAACTAAAGGTGATAGATTAATAACTACCACGGAATGTCATTTTCGAAGATGTACTTGATGCAGTGGTGTTGCTAATTATATCACTTGGGCTAAGGTGTTGTTATTGATCTAGTCAATGAACCTTCCTAGTATAAGGAAAATGACATAGCCTTAGAGTCATTAGAGACTCAAAACTTAAAGATCAGCTATATCTGGAAGACACCTCTGAGAAGCAATCATTCCATAAGGGTTATAATTACAAGTAACAAAGATAACTACAACAAGCAATTTCAAACTATCAACCCAGGAGTTTAACCAAGGACTGTACCAAAAACAAAAATGAGAAGACATTTAAGCAAGGCACAAACTGAGACTTCCACCCCACCAAGGGTAAATCCTGGGGGAAATGAGATGGGAAAGTCCCATAACCAATCACCTGGATACCCTGAACTGATAGCACAGGAAGTAACAAAACAGATGAATGATATTCTAGAAAAATTCAAAGCAGAAAAAATCTCCCAGATATCTACAGAGACGGTGAGAAGAATGAAAGTCATGATTAGAGGATATAGAACAGAAACAGATAAAAAAAAAAATAGATGAGCTCAGAAACATGCTGGAAGCCATGAATACCCAGCATAAGAAAGAAATGGAAACCACAATCGCCCAACATAAGAAAGAAATGAAATCCATGAAACAGATTCAAACAGATGTTCAGGAGATCAAAAACTCCATTGAAAGTATCCACAACAGATTAAGGAAATATGAAGATAGAATATCAGATATAGAAGACAGGATCATGGTTAGAGACCATGAAAATAGAGATTTCTTAAAACTAGTAAGGGACCATGAGAAATCAATCCAACATCTGCTAGACAATGCAAAGAAGAATAACATAAGACCAATAGGAGTCCATGAAAAAACAGGAGAAAGCACAATTGACATAAAAAAACTGTTCACAGAAGTAATAGTGGAAAACTTCCCAGACAGAGGTAGAGAATTGGATCTAGAGATAAGTGAGGCATATAGAACTCCAACTGGCCATGATAAAAAAAAAAATCTACATCTAGACATATAATAGCCAAGATCCCAGAAACGGAACAGAAAAACAAAATCCTATAAGCAGTTAAAGAAAAGAAACAAATCACCTACAAAGGAAAGCCCATCAGAATCACAGCAGACTTCTCAACAAAAACCCTCAAATCAAGGAGAACCTAGAGTGAAGTATTTCAAGCCCTAAAAGAAAATGACTTCCAACCTAGACTGTTGTATCCCGTGAAATTATCTTTCAAAATCAATGGTGAAATTGGATACTTCCCTGGCAAAGAACACCTGAGAAATTTCATGAACACCAAACCAGCACTACAAGCAATTCTAAACAATAGCCTAGAAAAAAGCAATGAAGGTCACAACTCCATGAGGCCCAACAGAGGGAAGCCACCAGGCAAGGTAAGACACTAAAGGGAAAGGGGGAAAAAATAAGAAATAAAAGAACCAACAAAAGTAAAACACCATGACAAGGATACATCAATATCTATCAATTATAACCCTCAATATTAATGGCCTCATGTCACCAATCAAAAGAAATAGACTGGCAGAATGGATTAAAAAGGAAAATGCAACGATATGATGTATACAAGAAACACATCTAACTCAGAAAGAAACTCATAGACTGAAAGTAAAAGGATGGAAAACAGTTCTCCATGACACAGGAACCCAGAAGAAAGCAGGGGTTGAATCTTATTTGCAGACAAAGTAGATTTCAAACCAAAACTAATTAAGAGAGACAAAGATAGTCACTACATCCTTGTGAAGGGAACAATCAAAGAGGAAGAGATGACAATCCTAAATATATATGCACCAAATACAAATGCCCCCAACTATGCAAAACAAACATTAATAGACATGAAATACCAAATAAACACTAACTCAATTGTAGTGGGGGACCTCAATACCCCACTATCACAAATAGACAGATCATCTAGACAAAAAGTTAACAAGGAAATTCTAGGACTGAACCAAGCTATTGAACAAATGGACTTAATAGATGTTTACAGAGTCTTCCACCCCACAAAATCAGAATACACACTCTTTTGGGCTGCACACAGGTCTTTCTCCAGAATAGACCACATGCTAGCTCATAGGACAGGTCTAAGTAAATGTAAAAGAATAGAAGTTACTCCTGTATATTATCAGACCATAGTGCAATAAAACTGGAGATCAATAACATAAGAAACTGCAAAACCCCAACAAACACATGGAAACTGAATAACATCAACTTGAACAAACAATGGGTCACAGAAGTAATTAAAGAAGAAATTAAACAGTTACTACAAGTAAATGAAAATGCCAGTACAGCATACAGGAATCTATGGGACACAATGAAAGCAGTTCTACATGGGAAATTCATAGCAGTGAATGTCCATATTAGGAAAATAGAGAAAACTCAGATAAATAACCTAATGCAGAACCTCAAGCTCCTAGAAAAAGAAGACCCTAATGAATCCAAAGCTCTTACAAGAGAGGAAATTATAAAGATCAGGGCAGAAATCAATGCAACGGAGACTAAGAGAACAATATAAAAAATCAATGAATCAAAGAGATAGTTTTCTGAAAGAATAAATAAAATTGATAAACCTTTAGCCAACCTTATCAAAAAAAGGAAAGAAAAGGCACAAATACATGAAATTAAGAATGAGAAGGTGAAGACACAACAGATCCAACAGAAATCCAGAGGATCATCAATACCTACTTTGAGAACCTCTACTCCAATAAAATGGAAAACACAGAAGAAATGGGCAGATTCCTAGATACATATGAATTGCCAAAGTTAAATGAAGAAGATATAGAAATTCTAAACACCCCAATTACAATGAGTGAAATTGAAAATGTAATAAAATATTTACCAACATGAAAAGCCCAGGTCCAGATGGCTTCATTGCTGAATTTTACAAGACATTTAAAGAAGAACTAATGCCATTACTTTTTAAACTCATCAAGGAAATTGAAAGGGAAGTAATACTTCCAAATTCATTCCTGGAAGCAAGTGTCACTTTGATTCCAAAACCAGGGAAAGACCCAACCCAAAAAGAGAACTACTGGTCAATCTCCCTAATGAACATAGATGCAAAAATCCTCAACAAGATACTGGCAAACAGAATACAGAGTGTCATCAAGAAGATCATACACCCTGACCAAGTTGGATTTATCCCAGGGATTCAAGGATGGTTCAACATTCATAAATCAATAAATGTAATACACCATATTAACAGAGTCAAGGACAAAAACCATATAATCATCTCAATAGATGCAGAAAAAGCATTCAAAAAAATCCAGCACCCATTCATGATAAAAACCCTAAAGAAAATTGGAATAGAAAGTCTTTATCTTAACCTGATTCAGGCTATCTATGAAAAACCAACAGCCAACATCATACTAAATGGTCAAAAATTGAAAACTTTCACACTAAAATCAGGAGCAAGGCAAGGATGCCCACTATCACCACTCCTTTTCAATATTGTTCTGGAAACATTAGCCATAACAATTAGAAAAGAGAAAGGAATAAAAGGAATAAAGATAGGAAAAGAAGAAGTTAAATTGTCATTATTTGCTGATGATATGATACTTTACATAGAAAACACAAAAAACTCCTCCAGAAGACTTCTAGACTTAATTGACAGATTCAGTAGAGTAGCTGGATACAAGATCAACACTCAAAAAACAATAGCCTTCTTCTACACAAATAACAGACTCACTGAGAGAGAAATTAGGGAAACAATTCCTTTTGCAATAGCATCCAAAAAAATGAAATATCTAGAAATCCCTCTAACAAAGGAAGTAAAAGACCTCTACACTGAAAACTACAGCACTCTGAAAAAAGAGATTGAAGAGGATATAAGAAAATGGAAAGACATCTCTTGCTTCTGGGTAGGAAGAACTAATATAGTGAAAATGGCCATACTTCCAAAACTACTATATAGATTCAATGCAATGCCTATTGAAATTCCAACAATATACTTCACAGAAATAGATAAAACAATCCAAAAATTCATCTGGAACCATAAGAGACCTAGAATAGCTAAAGCAATTCTAAACAACAGAGACATGGCTGGGGTTATCACAATCCCCAACTTGAAACTATACTACAAAGCTACTGTGATAAAATCAGCATAGCACTGGCAAAGAAACAGACCCAAAGATCAGTGGAATAGATTAGAAGATGGAGAAACAACTCCAGACATTCTCAGCCACTTGATCTTTGACAAAGGAGCCAACCACCATCATTGGAGGAAAGCTAGCCTATTTAATAAATTATGTTGGAAAAACTGGATTTCAACCTGCCAAAGATTAAAACTAAACCCATACCTATCACCATGCACTAAAGTAAGATCAAAGTGGATTAAAGATATAAATATTAAGACAGAAACACTGAACTTGCTGGAAGATAAGTTAGGTAGAACTCTTGAAGACATTGGCATAGGAAAAGTCTTTATGAACAAAGCCTCAGCAGCACAAGAACTAGCAGAAAGAATCAGCAACTGGGATCTCATCTTATTAAAAAGCTTCTGCTCTGCAAATAAACCACCAACAGAGCTAACAGACAACCTACAATATGGGAAAAAATGTTTAGCAGCTGTACCTCAGACAAAGAACTACTATCTAGAATATATAAAGAATTGAAAAAAAATCAGACCCCTCAAATTCAAAGGCTCAATTTCAAAATGGGCATCTGAAATAAACAGACATTTCTCAGAAAAAGAAGTAAAAGCAGCAAACAAATATATGAAAAAATGTTTAACATCACTCGTCATTCGAGAGATGTACATGAAAACAATGCTAGATTCCACCTTACCCCAGAAAGAATGGCTGCTATCAAGAAATCAACCAATAACAAGTGCCAGTGGGGTTGTGAGGAGAAAGGAACCCTTCTCCATTGCTGGTGGGAGTGCAGACTGGTGCAACCACTGTGGAAATCAGTATGGAGATACCTTAAAGAACTAGGACTAGAGGTTCCATTTGACCCAGCTATTCCCCTACTGGGTATCTTCCCCAAAGAATTAAAAGAATCATACCACAGTGATATATGTGCACCCATGTTCATAGCAGCACAGTCTATAATAGCTAAAGCTTGGAAGCAACCCAAGTGCCCATCAACTGGAAACTGGATAAAGAAAATGTGGGGTTTTTTTAAATAAAATGGAGTACTATTCAGCCATAAAGAATGAAAAACTAGAGTCATTTATAGCTAAATGGATGCATATCGAGGGCATACTCTTAAGTGAAATAAATAGAACACACATATGTAAATACCGAATAGTTTCTCTAGTGTGAGAAACTGATAGTGCAAACAAGAGTTAAAATGATTAAAATGAAAAATTGATAATGTGAAATAGGAAAAAAGGTCCAAAGACAAAGGAGTGAAGGGAAGGGAAGGGGAAAGGAAAAGAGGGAAAGGAAAAACTATGAGTGTGGGAAATTGTAGAATTCAGCTATCTAGTTGTAAGAATTGATCATAAGAAGTTTGTTAATTGAGAAAATTAAGTCGTTTCTGGGAAATTCCACAAGTCTGTTTATTAAAAGAATGTCAGAAAACTTTAAGAGTCGTTGAGAAAGTTTCACGGGAGAAAAACAGGTTTTCCTAGTTTTCCTATTTACCATTTCCTGGGATCAGAGGACCGCGACCCAGTGACTCTAAGGCTGGTGAGAGAGATATGACTCACTATGCACATCTGCGATGTTTGTGGTGGCCCGGTGGGCTTGATTTTGGCTAAAGTCGTCCTGCTCTCTTGGTACCATCTGATAAGAAGAGGGCTGTGGTGTGCTCTTTGATGTATGGGATTGGTAAATGGAAACGGGGGACTTGTGAATTCGCTTGTAGTTTTTATGAGTCACTTAAAGTCACTGGTTATCATCAGAGGTGAAAATCAGAAAGACAATAGCCAGAATAACTAAGCTGCTTTCTTACATGTGTACAAGCCTTGCTTCTTCCCTTTGTGATTGTCCAATAGTGCCAGAGGAAGTAAACTGCTGTTCGTCCCCCAGACTGTCTCCTTTTCTTTCTTTAAAAGTCGGTGCTTTCCAGGGTCTCAGGTCTCCCTCTAGAGAGACCACCAACATATGAAAAAAGAAAAAAAAATGGAAATGAAACCTATGTAAACAGGGAAGGGTGGAGGGAGTGAAAGGTGCACAGGTAATGGGGAAAAAAATAAGAACCAAGATACATCATGTACAAGTACAAACACCCAATGATAAATGTAAATGAATTGTATACCTAAAATATACCAATAAAATGTACCAATAAAATTAATTTAAAAAATACTAATGATAATAAATATAATTCACTTTATTAAAATTTATAAAAATAACATTGCCATAGCAATGAAATCTGGTATGCAGATCTATATTTCACAGAAAATTTTCTCTTTTTCAGTCTCAAAAACATTTCCTATTTTTTCTTCATCTCTACTGTCACTACCCAAGTTCTGTCATTGAATGTCTGCTGTTCCCACTGAACCAGAATGGCCTTCTAAATATATGACAGGTTATATTACTCCACTGCATCAGATTCACTAATAATTTCTTAATCATTTAGAATTAAAACTGGTGCCTTTAGCAGGACTTTTAGCCTTCCACACTATGATATTTCTTCTTACATCTACCTTATCCATATCCCTAAATATAGTCCAGTTACCTTTTTCTGTCCTTTATTCTAATCTTACCCTAACCACAGAAGTCAATTGCCAAATATATATCAGTTATGCAGTTTTAATTCAATGAAATTATGTTTTTAGAAAATGAGTGGAGAGCATTATAAGTCAAGGTAAGAGAATATGCTTCATTACCATTTTTAATTTCATTAGTTTCATCCAATTTGTCACTTTATGAAATTCTGTTATTATTACTTTGATTTTTGTCATTGTTGTTGTTGTTTTTTCTTTCTTCCTAAGTGGAATACATGAATTAGGAAAAGAAGATTTTTCAATTTTGCTGATTATGGAAGCCCCAGCATCCAGACAACTGATCTACAGAATGGACTAAGTAATGAAGAAAATCAATGACCAAACATTATTTTAAATATTTTATTATTCTAAAATAATCAACAATTTTTCTAGAATATAAAGGCTTTGTAAGTTTTTTCAAAAAAATGACAACCTGATTTAAAAATAAATAAGTGATTTCTACATCCAGTGATTTCTACAATTTCCTCCAAAATGTCAACAATGAAAGTGATTTTAACAACAAATCATGGATTCTAAATCCAATAAATAGGTTTGTGTTATTGAACTTTGAAGAAAGAATTATTTTTTCAAGATTCCTTAACAGTAGTATATTTTTCTCCCAGAGTTACTCTTAGGCATTGCATCTCAGCTTCTACGGACTCCTGGCTGGCTTTAACTGCCAGCATCAGTAGCAGCTGCTACTTTTTGACTCTCTTTCCCTTATCAGCACACCTCTCATTAAAAGCTTTTCGGATTATTGTCTCCCCAGAGTGCCTGGACAACCTGTGAGTCTCCTCTCCTCATGCAATCTGTGTCTACTTCATTGTGCTTGCACTCACACTAATGTTTTCTTTCAACCCCATTGCCACTGCCTCTTAAATGGATCATTACCTGTGTTGGGAGGCCGTCCGTAGGATGTTTTGTAGCACCTTTGGGATCTTCACATTACATACCAATAGTAAATTTTCCATGGGATTGACATTCCTTTGCAAATTTTTCTTTACCTTTGTCTGGCATTGTAAATTCTACAGAAAAGCCACACTTAAATGATTAAGACATTACCTGCTAGAGTCATCTATTTCAGGATAAAAGGAATAAAAGAAACAGGGGTCATAAGACCCCTAATCAATGATCTTTCTTTAGACTGATAGAACATGGAACATCTAGTAACTATTAGATAAGATCATATGCATCAAAAAATGGATCACTGCAGGACTAATGCTTACTGTATCCCAACCATCTGTGGCTAAAAATTCTTCTTGAAAACCTGTGGGTACCATTGCTGCCCAGTTGCAGGCAGGTCTAGTCAGGGCCCAGCCCCGACCCCAGCAGCTGGGGTCCACAGGCCCAGATGAAGACCCGCCTGGAAAAGAGCTGCAAAGTTACAAAAGCAACCACCAGAGGCCCGCCTAGGTACCATTGGTAAGTGTGTGCAGACCCCAGCCAGAAGCCCACTAAGACACCAGTGACTGGGGTCCAAAGTGCTCAGCCAAAGGCCCTCCCAGACAACAGCTACACGAGGGAGCAGGCCCCAGCCAGAGGCACACAAAGATTCCATCCCAAGTGTGCACAGGCCCCAGCCAGAACCCTGCCTGAACAACACGGCACTACAGGGACCCAGAAGGCCACCATTCTGAACCCAGGAATTGCCTCATTTAACCCAGGTATGCCCCTGCTGGGTATCTTCCTAAAAGAATTAAAAGATTCATACCACAGTAATATATGTGCAACCATATTCATAGCAGCACAGTTTGTAATAGCTAAAACTTGGAAACAGCCCATTTGTCCAACAACTGGAGACTGGGTAATGAAATGTAGTTTTCAAATAAAATGGAGTACTACTCAGCCATAAATAATGAGAAATTAGGGACATTTATAGCTAAATGGATGCACATTGAGGCCATACTCTTGAGTGAAATAAATAGGACTCACGTCTGTAAATACCTAATAGTTTTTCTGGTGTGAGAAACTGAAAATGTAAATAAGGACTAAAATGTATAATAGATAATGTGAAATAGGAAGAAAAGGGGCAAAGGGGAAGGGGAAGTAGGAGGGGTAAGGGAAAGGAAAGAAAGGAATGGAATTAATATGAGAAAATGAAAAAATGGAAACAAAGTCTTTGTAAATAGGGAGGGGTGGAGGGTTTGAAGGGAGGGCAGGGGAATGGGGAAAAATAAGAATCAAGATATATTAGGTAAACATACAAATCTCCAATGATGGCTGTCATTATATTGTATACCTAAAATATACCAATAAAATTAATTTAAAAACTTAAAAGAATTAATCATCTTTAAATTTCCCTTAGGAGGTTTTTACTTTCAGTTATTAGCTAAGATGGTCCTCAGCCTGGCCACCTTTGATCAACTAGCTCATTACAATGAAGTTCTTTCTCCACCATCACCTTGGTTCTTGACTAATTTATTTCTATTGTACAACAAGCAGTCTGGGACTTTGTGTCATCATAGTAGCAATGCTTTCTCTGATTGTGACAACCAGTTTGTCTAACCCTTCTCTTCCAAGATGAGAATCACAGGTCTACTGGCCATCTCATAAAAGTCAAGTTTCTAGAAAATATCTTCTCCTCCATCTAGTTTTCTTCACCTAACTATCTTCTTCTTTTTTGTTTTTCAAGGAAACGATTTTTATGTTTTGTGACTAGTTGTCACCCTCATGCAGTCATAAGGCTTTTTCATAGGTGATTGAATCTAGAGTGTGTGATAGTGAAATTAAGGGTCTGTGAATACTAAACCAGTGCACTGATTGGTTTGGCACCATCCTAATCCTTGTAGTCTAGATTATATAAAAGGGGCAGAAAGATGCTGCTAAGGTTCCCTTGTTGCTTTGCTACCTTCAGTCCACCATGAACTGTTTCTCCTCTGCAAAGTCCCTTTGTCATGTGCCACTCTGCCTTGGAGCAAGCCAAATATGGACTGAAACCATTGCAAACTGTGAGCTAAATAAATCCTTTCCCCTTTAATTTGGAGTGTTGGGTATTTTATCTCAGCAAAGAGAGAAAAGTAGCTAAGACAATAATGCAGTAACTTAATGTGAAATTCTCTGTTTTCCATATATATATATATATATATATATATATATATATATATATATATATATATAATGTTGTCACCCATTATTTCAATGTTAACTTCTGTGTTCTGAGGAAAAATTCCTCAAATCCTCAGTCAAGTCATGAGACGTAGCCCATCCTGATAAACCTGTTCTTTTCTTTCCTCAGATTATAGGAATGATATTCATAATGATGATACAGTTATTATCAAAATATTTCTCCTACAGTCAAAGCTGTAACCTTTCAAGGAGTTGAAGTACATAGATTGTGCATACCACATATTCAACAGAACTCAGAGAGACTAAATTGAGTCCTAGAGCAACTCGTTTTTCCCGAGGCTATACATCAAATGTGTTCACCC
Organism: Heterocephalus glaber; assembly: GCF_053883595.1. Taxonomy (NCBI): domain Eukaryota; kingdom Metazoa; phylum Chordata; class Mammalia; order Rodentia; family Bathyergidae; genus Heterocephalus; species Heterocephalus glaber. The sequence continues at coordinate 15,850,909 of NW_028258142.1, read as the reverse complement.
AATAGCTGAAGATCATGAAGATTATTTCTCACAATATTCACCTATTTTCAATAAAACCAAAAAGTTCCCATTCTGTAGCATTCTCCCAGATTCAAGATTTATCTTTACTTAAAGCATCCATCACTTTATCAATAATTTTATGCAATAATATGTGTCTTCTATATCTGGTAGGCTTAATGGGGACAAACGAACCATTGTTCATTTGTTTCACTTTTATACCACAAGATAGAATTTTTTTCTATACTCTCTTTATACTAGATTCTCTTCTAGACTCCGTTTTTAGAATCTGATTTAATTTTGACTGTTGTCAGAAATCCTTTTCTAGTAACCTATGTTTCTGGGTAAACATTTAACATGCTAATGGTCTTGCACTATAAGTATAGCCCTTACCCTGACAACATGCTTCCTTGTTTGGACACTTACCTCCTTGATATAGTTAAAGCTGTAGGACTTGAAGTTTTGCCTTAATGTAAGTTAAATTTCAGCACACTCACCGGCTTCAAAATGATGCTATAAGTAAGAAAATCTAAAGGATTATCTTGAACATCTTTCTTCATGGCTTGTAATATTGTAAGGACCCAGATATGTTTCTAATATAATTCAAAATTATGACAACTGTTTTCACATATAATATATTCATATATATAAATATATGCAATGGAAACAATGGAAATTAAACAGCATAAAATTATTTTATCCATTAACCAATACTAATTGAATGCTGAATATCTATCAGATATTATTCTAGGCTTGGCTACAACCATGAAAACTTACAATGATAATCTCAGTAGGTGTCATTTAATGGTTCAAGGAAGGACAGGTAACAAATGAATTGTTTGGGCAGGAAAGGGTACTGAGACACAAGTCAATAGGCATAGACATCTTCTGGCTTGCATGTCTTGTACCAAGCCACATATACCAGGACAAAATATTTGCTTGAAAATGCATATGTCATGGGCGGAGACAGGTGGAGAGTCCCCGTAGTCCCTGGTCTGGCTCTCCTGATGACACAGAAGGTTGTGGAAGAAGCAGATAGAGACCGAAAGCATAGAAGCAAAGTTGTACTTTATTCAGCAAGCATGCAGAAGTACAGTACAATGATTAGAATGAATAATTGATAATGCACAGTAGGAAGAAAAGGTCCAAAGGTGTAGGGGAAGTGGGAGGGGCAGGGGAAATGAAAGAAGGGAAAGGAAAAATTATGAAAAATGGAAAAAATGGAAACAAAGTCTTTGTAAATAGGGAAGGGTGGAGAGGGTGAAGGGAGGGCAGGGAATGGGGAAAAAATAAGAACCAAGATGCATCATGTAAAGGTACAAGCTCCTAATGATAAATGTAAATGTGTTGTTTAGCTAAAATATACTAATAAAAGAATTTAAGTAATAATAAATATATAAAAATAAAAAAAAAACAACTAAATTTCTGATTGCACTAAAAAAAAAAAAAAAAGAGTACAGCTGCCTTCTCTCAGCGAGACAGCCAGGGGTGCCCGAAATGGAGCCATCCTTGAAGGGGGGCTCAAGATGCTGCTTTTATAGTAGTTGGGGACCTATCCTGTCTCTGGGCTGAGGGCACCCCTACTTGATTGGTTAATGATTAATTTAGCTCGTTACTAGGGACAAGAGGGAGGAGTCTTTTGGGGGCCTTTTACATCTTAGGGCCAAGGTTCTTTCTCCTTTTGATCTTAGCAAACCAGGCTTTGCAGGGTGCAGCGTGAAGAGGAGGTGCATCAGCAAACTGGTAGCTTTTCCCAGGTGGCTCAGCCTGTCCCGCCCGCTAACTGAACAACTCCAGCAGGGGCGGGGCTGCCCCTCGTCTCCTCCTGCCGAAGAGCGTCTATCTCCACACACAGAGCATCAAATTGGAGGAGTTTCAAAGCAATTAGTTACCAACGTATAACTGTATTTAAAATACTCACTCTCAAAGTTTGGCTCCACATATAACTTAAAATGAGGTTGTACAGGAGTGAATTATTTCTTCTTTTAGAGCTTCAGTTTCTTTATTTATAAAATGGATATTAAATCATTTATTTGTATTGATTTTAGGCTAAAATAAGTTATACACACACATATATACATATCTATACACATATGCACAGCACTTAGTGGTGTGCTTAGGATAAAAGAAGTTCAATAAATGGTATTATTTTACTCTTGTGTTTTAACTTTTGGTAATATTTCTAATATTTCTAAGTACTCTTCCATCTCTCACACATGAGAATTTAGTTGTGCCTTAAATGTGGAATACATGATTCTAAAATCTCGTGTATGTAACAAAACATAAACAATGTGAAAGCTTCCTCAAAAAACATGACATGATTATGACTTCAGCGAAGTGTGATGAAAACTAAAGTAATAATAATTTTACAACTAAAAATTTTAAAGTGTTTGTGTTTGTGTGTAAATTTTTTACATAACTGAATAAAAATTCAGCTATGGAGATGGTTGCACTTCTGGTATAAAGGAGTAAACAATGATGCTTTCATAACTATCCACCTGGTGCCTCCCTCTTCAGGGACTGAACATCAAGGTCTTGAATGTAAATGGTCTGCACTTGAGAACATCAAGTATTTCTTGACATTTTGCCACCCTAGACACTTTGACTACCCCACCCACATAAAATTGTTCTATTTTGCTTGGTGCTTGAAGTCCTGGCTCTTGCTAGGAACCAAGTAGAACAAAATGAATTCACAAATATTGGAAAGAAAGATAAATATTTTCTTTTTTTTACAGATGACACAATTATGTTTATAGAGAATCATAAATAACCTTAAAGAATAGTAAATGCATTACTAAGACTACAGATTGAAGGGCAATGCAATTGCTTTTCTATCCTCTAACAATAAAAAGTGAAAAAAGCAACAAGCAAATCAGTTACATCCTTCTGAAGCACAAAATGTGTAACAAAGTATGTAGTAGACACATGGAAAACAAAGAAGCATTACTGAGAGAAATTAAAGAAAAAATGAAAATATGCCATCTTTATGGTTGGATTATTTAAAATTGTTAAGTATACTTTAAAAATTAATGAGAATTTGAATGTAATTCCTGTCAAAATCCAAACAGATGCTTTTTGAAGAAATTTATATTCAAAAATGAATGAGAAAGTCAGAACTACAAAAAATAGCCTAAACAATCTCTACAAAGATGATAATTTGAATAAGGCACACAATCTGATTTAAGACATTTTCAAAATGTACAGGAATCTATGAACTGTATTATTAGTAGAGGAACAATTAGAGCTGAGTGTGATAGTAAACATCTGCAATCCCTGTATTCCAGGGGGTTGGAACAGGGGGGATTCCAAGTTCAACCCCATCCTGGAGCAATTTAGAAAGGCCCTGTCTCTCTGTCTCTGTCTCTCTCTCTCTCTCTCTGTCTCTCTCTCTCTCTCTCTCTCTCACACACACACACACACACACACACACACACAAAGAAAGAAAGAAAATTAACAAAAAAGAATGGGGGATATAGCTTGTTTACAGGCCCTGAGTTCAAGTCTCAGAACAGAAAAAAGAAGTGAGTAGAAAAACCAATGAAATGCATATATCATTAAAAGACAGAAAAGCAATTGCATAGAAACAGTTCTAAGGTTATATGCAAAATAATAATTCTACTTTGAAAATAAGGTAAGAGATTTTGTACCACTCCCTTGTCTTAAAGAATTTACTTTAGAAAATTGTAATTATAAATTATTTCCATTTCTATGAAACACATTTAAATGTTTTGAAAAGACAATTCAGATTCTTGGCAGTTTAGCAATTCAACATCTTCTTTTTAAGAATTGAAAAATATCTTTCTAAAAGGCCTGCAACTATCTCTGAAATGTACTCTTCATTTTCTGGAGTATGTCGAAATCTTGGGCTTAGATATTATTCCAAAACTGTGCCCTTTCACAAAAATACAGGAAGTTTATTTTTCTTTGGATAAACCAATTAGGTAACACAGATGGTCACTAATTACCAAATGAGTTTAGGAAGAATCATGTGTGACAAATGGGTGCTGTCGAGTTCTCTTACTTGAAGTCTAGTTATCATTTATCATGAGAACATGTACATAATGGGTTGTATCTGCTTGACTATGTAAAAGGCTGAGAATTCATTCTTTACAATCTCTTAGCAGACGCTTATGATGCACATCACATTTTGGTTCGATGCTCAATTAAAAGAAAAAGTTTACATTCTCTTCTAATTTGTGCAGAGGCTTTGGAGGAGATTTTGTTTCTAATTGTATTTCTCTCATTCAGGACTAGCCTGATCATGTCACTCTCAAGATGAAAAGTTGACTGAGGCTTGCAGTTATATATTCCTGACCTATAAGGCAATGTATAACAAGGCTTTTATTCCTTTGACAGTTACATCTTAAGCTAATGTCTGAGATTAAGCAGAGTAATTGCAGTATAGCAACCTTTCATGAAAGTTTGCTGAGTGTAGGCATGAATAATTTCATTAACAATCTTTGTGGAGTAAATGAGATTGAAGTGATCAAACACAGTAGTGGATATTGTTTCCTAGCTTATAGAAGTCACTACAAACACTTCTTAAGAGCAAATATCTCGATTTCACAAATTTTAGCAATGAAGCAATTGTTTCTCCAAATTACTTATTCCAGATGAGGGATGTGGCTGACTACGGAGTAAGCTCTGAGATGAGTATCTCTGATTTGATGCTGAAGAAAGCTGTTACCTTGAGGTAGGGCCAAAAGATAATGTCTGTTAAGGGAAAATAAATAAAAAGACAACTGAGCTGGACTAAAATCCAGAGTTTAGAAGGTGGGATATGGGAAACAGGTCCAAACCTGGATGACAGTACTCCACCCCACACTTGGTCTTAGGAAAGAGCAAGTTGGCCCCTCAGTAATTGTCTGGAAGAATAGTAAACCCACAATTAGACAAACCATCTTCTCCACTGGGCAATGAGAAGTTAGACAATTTCAACCCAGGGACTTGAGAAAGCCAAAGCCAGAATACGATAATATTCAATTGCCATGCATTATCTTTTCTATGTCCAGAGCCTGCAGGTAGAAGGACACTGGCAGAGAGAAAGTTTTTCCAACACAGAGAATTATTATTATTACTGTTATTATTAAATAATATATTGAAATAATATTTAATAATTATAATAATAAATCACTAGTACTGTCATATACAATAGGCATGTTATAGTTGGAACCTTAAGCATACTACCCAGGATGGTCTGCAAGCTCCCATGAGAAGAAGCAACAAGAAAAACCTTGTTGAGAAAGTCAAAGAAACAGGAAAACTGGTTCTGTGACAAATTTGACGAACAATACAGTGACCTCATGACTCTTGTAAGCCAGGAGAGACAGAGTGTCCTCATGCTCTTTCTGTGCATAGGGCTGAAACATCCAGAAGTCATCTGGGATCAGCACCTGGGACAGTAGCTTTTTGGGGACATATAATAAGCACAGGAAATCTGTGAAGGTAAAACACAGAGAAGTCCACAATATTTACCATCCCCTCAATTGCTCAAGATAGTCAGATACACAGAGGTCTTTCAGGGGGCCACCCAGTGTTCAAAACCAGGACATTAGGTAGGAGGGAGTAATAATGTTTAAGTTAATTGTCTGGCCCAGAAGAGAAAACTGCATGGCTAATCACAGATGTGAAACAAGAGAAAAGGAAGCTATGAGGATGATCTGGGTCATTGGTATAACAGCTGTGTGAAGGTTTTATTCTTACTTCTACTGTTATTTTGGTAATTGTAGTTATTGCAACCTTGCTACTTTGTTAGGTTTGTGCTATCCAGGTTGTTTTATTTTCTTTCCTTTTATTTTTTCTTTCTAAATTTTTCTGACACTTCTTTCTTTTGCTTCTTCCTTATCAGTACTGGATCATTATAATACTTTAAGTTTCCAGAGTTTCTTCTTTGACATACTCACTCTTTTAGTGCGTCTTCCTTACCATTTTCTACCTTTCTCCTGCCATATTGTTATTCCTTCTCTACTTCTAACTATCTCATCTCCTTGCCTTCCCCCTCCTCCTCATGATCTATCTAATGGTAAAAACATAATAGGGAACTGTAGATGTACATTACAGAATGAACATTAACCAGTGCTATACAGAAAACAGTAAAATTTAAGGACATAAAGGAGTAATCCTTAACAAAATTGGTCTTTGAGGAGCAGAAAAAAACAAAACTATCCACAAACATTAACAAACACCAGCAATCTTATAGCCTTCTTTTATCACTAAAGGCATTTCTGGCCATCTGTGTACATCTTCTTGCCTGCACAAATACTCTTCCAAACCCATTCTACAACAGCCATTTTCCCCAGGTATAAAATAACTCCAAAAGGGCTGGGGATTTAGCTGAATGGTTCCGACACCTGCCTCGCAAGAGCAAGGTTCTGAGTTCAATCCCCAGTACCCAAAAAATAAAAAATAAATTAAAATAACTCCAACAGAGTCCAATATTTGTTTATCTCATTTTTGCCTGTTATAATTTCTCTTAATTTCATCTCTTCCCATTGACGTATGGTTCCTTTGCCCTTTCCTTCTAACTCACCCACTTCCAAAATCACAGAACAATACAGTCAATAATCACAAACAATACAAGAAGTATTGACAGAATGGTGAAATTATCCAAAAAATGTTTTAATGTTTATGATTGCTGTTTGGTTCTGTTGATGCCATAATGAACAGTAGAAATTTTGTCTGTACAACATAGTGAAATTGTGCAACATAATTATATACAGTACAGTAGTTTGTGAAAGTGTGCAATGTAATTATATTGAGTACAGTAGTTTCTAAGGGTGAACAGTATTTCTGGAGAAATAAAGCCACAAACACACCACTGGGAAATATAATCTAACTAAAGAGATCTGCATAGCAAAAACAAATTCTCCAAACTCTTTTTTACCTAAAAACTCAATATTTAACCTCTAGATCTCTCTATGCTATATCATCTATCTATCTATCTATCTATCATAGAAAAAAAGATGACAAAATCCCCTCAAACACTTCCAAAACACCCATAGCAGATCTAAGCGATACCAATGAAGTGAAAACCCCACACCTATTAGATAAGCTGTATGAAATGATTAAAGGAGAACTAAAGAAACTCAGCAAGTTCAAAAAGGACAGAAATCAAAGATGATGTAACTAACATACAAACTGAGCAATGTGAGTATGGAAGAAATACATTTTTAAAATGAGAAAAGCTGATAAAAATGGTTCAAAAGTTGAACTACAAATTTAACAAAGATATAGATTCAAAGAAAAGGTGCCATACAGAAATACCAGAGATAAAAATATTGTGGAGAATTCATAAACTGCAGAAATGACAAGTGGAAACTCAGTGTTTCTGAAACAAAAGACCAAATAGAAAGTCAAACAAACTGCTGAGTGAAAATTTTAAATCTTAAGAGAACAAGAAAAATTCATTCAACAACTATTACATGACACTAAGAAGAAAACCTGTCAAAAAGGAGTTAGAGAGAAAAAGAGAAGACAGTATACATGGAATAAAAAAATATTTACAGGATTATAATTTAAAACTTTCCAAGTATGAGAAAAGCTTTCAACACAGATTAGTGAGGTTTACAGTTCATCAATTAAATATGATGAAAAAAGAAGCTTCTACAAGACATTATACTCAAAATTACAGATGTCTAATGCAGTCAAAATCTTAAAAGCTGTCAGAGAAAAGTGAAAACTCACATAAAAAGGTAAATCCGTGAGGATTACAGCAGACATCTCAGTGCAAAATGTAAAGGCAAGTAGGAAAAGTTGGAGTTAAAAATCTCAAGAACTAAAAGCAAGTAACTTCCATCCCAGACTAAAATGTCCTACAAAATTATGTTTCAAAATTGATGGAGAAAACAGACATTCTACAGCAAAGATCACCGTAGGATATATGTGAGCACTAAACAAGTATTCAAAAAATACTTAGGAATATCCTAAAGACACAATGCAGTCAACAAACCCCCCTCCCCAAATAAATCAGGTGGAACAAATACAGCAAAGAAGGCAAGTAGTTAAATGAAAAAGGACAAATAAAAGAGTAGAACTCAGAAAAAGAACACAATGACAAGAATAAATTGATGCCTTTCAATAATTAATCTCAATATGAAAGGTCCCAGTTCTCCAATTAAAAGACTCAGATTAGCAGACTGGATCAAATAACAGAATCCAGCATTCAAAAGACTCATCTAATTCAAAAAGAAATTCATAAACTAAAAATCCAAGAATGCAACAGAATATTCTATTTACTAGGAAACTGACAGCAAGCAAGGGCAGTAATTTTACTCTCAGACAAAGTAAACTTCAGATAAAAACTGATCAGAAGATGTAGAGAAAGTCACTATTTGTTAGTTAAGAAAATGATTCAATGGGAATAGATAACAATTGTAAATACATATGCCCCAAATATTACAGCATGTGACTTTCTAAAACACATACTGCTGGGCATAAAATGTCAAAGAAAGGCCAACACAATCCAATCATAGTGGCTGATATTAATAAAGACCTTCTTTCACAAAAAGAAAAATCAACTACAAAAAGCTCAACAAAGAAACATGGTAGCTGAACTATACCCTTGAACAAATGAGCTAAATATATTTATGCAAAATGTTCTAACCCACTAAAACAGAATACATTTTTTCCCTCAGTAGCACATGGAAATTTCTCCAAAATCGACCACAAACTAGTTTACAAAGCCTGCTTAAATAAACATAAAAAGGATTTAAACCACTCTATGTACCCTCTACCATTATTGTGCACTGAAACTAGAAATCAATACCGAAAGAAACCACTGAAAATTTATAAACATTTGAAAATAACACCCCTCTGAACATTCAGTGGATCACAGAAGATTTCAAGCAAGAAATTATTCAATTCTTGGATTCAAGTAACAAGTCCAGTGCAACACTCTAGAACCTATGAGATGCAACGAAAGCAGCCCTAAGAAAGAAGTTTACTGCAATCAATGTTCACATTAGAAAAAGAGATTGAGATCAAATAAATAACCTAAAGATGAACCTCAAGCTACTCAAAGACACAACTGAAAAAAGAAAAGTACATGCCAATCTCTTTAATAAACATAGATATAAAATTTTTCAATATGATATTTGAAAATAGAGTGGAACAAATTGTCAACGAATCATAAATAATGGCCACATAGTTTTTATCCCAAGGATGCAAGGATGGTTCAACATATGAAAATCTATAATTATAATACACCACATAAGGAGAAGCAAGAATAAAATCTCATGATCATATCAATAAATTCAGTAAAAGCTTTTGAAAAAATTCCAAATGTATCTCTCATCATGTACTAAACTAAAATCAAAATAGATCAAAGATCTAAATATTGAAACAGAAACCTTTTACTTGCTGGAAGATAAAGTAAATAAAACTATTGAAGTCATATGCACAGGCAAGAACTTTCTTAAGAAAACCACAGCTGTACAAGAAATACCATCAGAAGTCAACAAATGGGATTATATCAACTTAAAGAACTACACAACAAGGAAAACAGAGTGAAAAGACAACCTACAGAATGGGAAAAAATGTTGCTATCTATACATCAGGCAGAGGAATAATATCTAGAACATATAAAGAACTCAAAAAAATTATACCTCCATAGTAAAAGACTCAATCAATTAAAATAAATAGACACTTCTCAGAAAAAAGAAATACAAATGAATAATGAATGCATAAAAAATGCTCAACATTGCTGGCCATTAGAAAAATGGAAGTTAAATAAATACTAAGATTTCATCTTATTCCAGAGTAAATGGAAAGTACCAAGAAAAAAAACAATAAATAATGCTGCAATTATGAGGTTAAAAAGCAAATTCTCCTACATTTTTGCCAGGAATGTAAACCAGTACAACCATTATGGAAATTAGTATGGAGATTCCTCAAAAAAAACTGCAAATAGATACTCCATTTAACTCACCTGTTCCACTTCTATTTATATTCTGGAAAGTGTTAAAGACAATGTATTACAAAGATACACACAGATCAATGTTTATAGCAGCACATTTATAATAGCCATCTCTTGGAAGGAGCCTATATGTCCATCAACAGACAAATGGATAAAGAACTTGTATTTATACATACTTGGAATACTACTCTGCTCTGACGGATGAATTTGAATCATTTGTAGGAAAATGGGCACACCTTAAAAACATAATGTTAAGTGACACAAATCAGACACACAGGCTTCAATATAATGTGTTTTTATATGAGAAATTCAAAGTATACATAAGGATAAAGCAAAGTAAAAGATAGATAAAAGGGAAAAAAGAGAGATAAGCCTATTGCAAATGGAAAGGGGACTAGGGAGTGAAGAGAGGGAGGAGGGAAGGGAAAAGAATGAGGTGTAAAAATGAATTAAGATGTCATGTACATGTACCAATATCCACAATGAAAATAGTCACTAGGCATCACAAATAGGTACTAATAAATAAAAGTATAAACAAAGTACATTATCTGTCACACCAAGACAGACATTAACAATAGCTATGGGATTCTACTTTTATTAACTAAAAGAAAAACTTAACTTTCATATTGGTATATTGATATGTTCTTGTAAATCTAAAAAGCTAGTTGAAATATCAATATCCATACATTCTTGACTATGCAGAATTTAGTTTATATATCTGCTATATCCTTCACAACATAATTCTATCATTCAGACAAAGACCACCTTTTTCTAATTTTCTGGAAAGAGTATAACCTGCAATTTTGATGGAAAATATATATACATATACAATATATAAACACACATACATATTGTATATCTACACATACATTGAAAATATATGCATACTTATTACGTGCATATATGCTCATGTATGTATACAAAGGACATATTAAACATGATTCACAGTGTCTCATATAGGAATAATTTTCCACATTTGTATCTTCATTGCAGATCTGTAAGATGATCATCTCATACTCAATACTTTATTTAGGTAATACCCATCATAAGAAAGAAAATGACATTTCCACTTTGGAGTTCTGTTTGTTTAGTGCATATTTTTTTGTGGATGAATTGAAGTTGAAAAGAGGTACCCCAAATGTTATTTAGTGAAATGTTTAAAAAGCTTAGGATTAAAACAAAATGAGTCAATCACTTTCTAATAAAATATACCATATACAAAAAAATAAAAGATTTAATGCCAAAAAGTAAAAAACAATGTGGAATTAAGCAAGAAAACAACTGTCATCTCTTTATTCATTATAGTCATTCTTCATTTAAAGACCAGGTTCAGTTCTTGTGACTAGATCACTAAGTGAATGGGTAAATAAATGAACAATTGTATATATTATGTACATTACAATATCCAGATCAAAGAAGTGGTCAAAGGAACCTTCAACTTTATGACCTTGCTTTCATTTACATAACTCTTACATGCAGTATTATAATATATATACTGTATAGGATAATATAATCAGAAAAATTACAGGATTGCATAAACAAGGTATACAGTACTGCACAGAATAAGACACTGAGGCTGTATGAATACAATGTAAAGAACTGAAGAACTTAAGCATGAGCAGTGGGTTGTAAGTCTGAACAGGGCACCCCAGTCTTAAGTCTGAACAGTTGTTAACCAGGTAGGACTTTATATGAGGAATATCTGTGTATTCTGGGATACTATTAATACACTAGAGCCAATTCCAGGAGTACTAAAATTCGAAGGAATTTAGGGGACACCATCACAGATTTAAACTTTATGACTTTGCTTCTGTCAGAAAAATAGACATTTTGGCTTAGCTAATTAGCTAATTAGACAGTTAATAGATGTTCTGTTTCTTTGTGTCAATTATTAATAGTAGCTAAATTCAAAAAATAATTAAAAAGGTGAGTATATCCTTCTAACTTGAAACACAAGGGATAGATACTTTTGATTCCAAAAATATTAACACTCTATACTCATATGGCCCAAATTAACATGAAATAATGAAACAAGGAAGAAAGAGTAAATGAGCAAAAGAGAAAGGAAGAAAAAGAGTAAAGGATGGGAAGATGGGAGGAAAGGACAAAAGAAAAGAAGAAAGAAACACAATGAAGGAAAGAGAAAAAAGTACAAGAACCTAGTGAATTATACTAACAATGACTTTCATTATGCTAAGAATCATGGCTTAAATATGAGCATAAATGAAAACATACTGAGTTTCCCTGATTGCACAATTGGAGAATTTAAAACTTCCTTTCAAATCCCAGCTGTATTAACCTTCATCCTTTCTGAGGTAAATTAATTATAAAGTAGAGTATGTGATGGTCTTTCAGGTGAGACCATAAAACCAAGGTCTTGTCTGCTTTGTGTTGTTATTAAACATCCCTTGACACTATTTTACAGAGATAGAGTTAATCCTGGTGTGACCTTGAACAAACATTTTTATTCTTTTCTGTGTGTAGGTTCTAGCAAGCTCCCATGGCACATCATTTAACTTTGTATTGTGCCACTGTCACTTTTACACAAGTTAATAAGCCTTTAAAATTCTAGATATCAACCACCATCAGAAACATGCATACATTTTACTAGATTCTATGCAACATTTTAAATAGTGTTCGAAATGTTACATGTTCAGGAGAAATATATATATATTAGTGTATATTATATATATACTCCCCATCTATGTATATGTATATATAACATGTAATATGGTATATGATACATATATATAGCACATTAAATACCTGCTTATCCAAAAGTAAGACATATTTTCTTCATACATGAACTTATTTGTTCTACAGTGTTGTATTATTGTTATGAAAATTAGTTACTTGGGTTTTTATTTCCTAAAATATAAAGTTAACATATATGATCTAATACGAATAATATCCACATATTTAAAAATTTTAATTCTACACTTAGAATAATTGAGTGCCTTATTTTAGAAAGATATTGAATATCTTGCATATTAGGTGATCTATGATCAGTAAATCTATAATTTTGCACACTAGCCAAATTTAATTCTGTTAAATTGAGTAAAATATAGACTATTTGCTTAATATAGAAAAATTAAATCTCAAAATGTATGCCTGTGACCCATGAAAGATTATATTCTATCAAGCTATATATGGTTTAATGGCTAGTAAATCAATAAAGTTTTCAGAAGTTCATCTATTCATCTGTCAAATTAGATTAGATGTCTACTTAATTTATTAGGCATGATATTGTGAATAGAAAAATACAACTTTGCAAAAGTGTTTCTTAAGAATAGTTGATTCTTTATTGGGGGGAGGGAAGTACTGGGAATTAAAGTCGGGGCCTTGCTTAATCAATTTTTGTATTTAAATCTATCACATGAAACAGTTTTAAAATATCTAATAAAAATTACAAGACATTTTCCCCAAATTTGCTTTCTTAGTGGTCATTCAACAACGTTTATTACATTTTAAAAGTTAAGAATTTTACTCTTTTAAAGGTTAAGCATACCGATGTTGATTTAGTGATTTTTCTTCACTATAGTTGACAAATTATAGTGTTTAACGTTTTTTTTTTTTGGTACCGGTGATCGAACTCGGGACCTTGAGCTTGCAAGGCAGGTGCCGGGACCACTGAGATAAATCCCCGGCCCATGTTTAACTTATTTTAAATACATCTTTTTATTAATTACTTATGATTTCATTTTTCTCATTACTAGTCTACAAAAGAGTTCAAAAGAAGTTTATGAATGAGTTATATATTCACACTGGCAACTTTACTAGGATCTTTTCAAATGCTAATATATGTAGACTAAAACTTCATTCCCTTGTAACCTCTATAATTTATATTAAAGATGAAATTGAAACTATTTTGTGTTAAAGAAGTAATATAATAAATGATGCTTGATCAAAGGCAGTAAACCTCTGGTCTAATCTATGCTCTGTAGAAGTATCATAGAATTAGTGTCTCTAAATGTAGGGTCAGGTATACAAAGGAAAGGTAAATCACGGTAACATGCTCCTCATTGTCTAATGCACTCATATAGCTCAGTAAACTCCCAGCACCTAAGTCTGTGTTTCAGACCTATTTTATATGAAGACCTTATTTGTGCTTCATTAATTCATCTGCCTTGCTTCACACTGTATTATCATAAATTTCATTATGACTGAGAGTGACAAAATGAGTACATAAATATGGCAAGTGTTTAATAATTCCATTTAAAACAGGAAAGTCATGGAAATAAAATAGAAGACACTTAAACCCTTTAAGCAAGAAATGGAATTATACTCACTGTCCTTCCCAAATAAGTAATGTAGACTTGAGTTAAATAGGAACCATGTGTGCTTGAGACATGCTGACCTTCTCAGCAAGAGGGATAAAGCCATTTTTTCAAGGCTATTCCTATGATTAACTCTCGTAAAAATATGACATTTTTACCCAGCATACAGTAAGCACTCATGAAAGAGCAGCCATTAAGAAGATACAGTTAATGATGAAAGGAAGATAAGGTGAGCTAATGACTATCTTTCAAACCAGCTGTTTATTTGACCTGGATTGTTTTTCCTCAGATACCCAGAAAATAGTCACCCAGGTTATCTCCTTATTTCCTAAAGTGTAATTTTCCTGTAAGACTTTTTATGATATATTTATTTAAATTTAAACCATATTATTCACCTTTTTATATTCTTACCTCCCTGTCCCTTTTTCTCTGATATTTATCACATTTGATATACTAAGTAATTTATGTATTTGTATGCATAGATGATCCCTAAGCATTAAAATGTAAGCTTCATCAGAAAAAGGATTTTTCTATTACTGATGAGTATGTATCTCCCAGCCTTTGTGATCTACTCATTATTGAAATAAGAGTTTTGAAGTCTGTAAGATACTCTGCTCCTCCTGCTTCATGCAGCATTTCTTCCTTGTCTTTGGTTTTCTATAGTCTGAATGGTATATGTCAAAATGTGAATTTTTTATTTTTGGTTTTTAATACATCCCTTGTATTTTCCCTGTCATGTCACTGATTGGAGGAATTAAAGAACAGTTGTTCATATTTTGCTCTGCTTTTTTCTCATGGAAATAAAGAGACTAGCACTTCTAAACCCTTTACATGCCATAGTTTAATTTGAAAAATAGCTACAAAGAGTTGACTAAAATTATGTTCATGTTTCACATGTCACAGAAGCAGAGAAATCACTGTGCTTATTCATGAACAATGAGGATTCTGTGATGAAAACATCTCACTAACAATACTGAATAATTTTATAGAAAAATACATGCATTATACTAAGATGATAATAACTTTATAAATAAATGAGGTAGAGATTTCATAAAATAGTTGAAACTAAACCCTAAATACTTAATACTACTATTTATTATCCATGTGTCCATTTGTGTGGCAAAATGTATCATACAGTGAATGTGCATCTGCACACAATACACATTTGCTTCCATGCTCAAGACAATTGGTATTACAAAACTAATTAATTACAATTCTATCATGTTTCAGACACTGTGTTAGGTACTAGGGATTCAAAAAAGTGGCACCAACACAACCCTTCCTCTTAAAGTGCTAATAATTCAGTAAGAAGATAAACAAATTTAAAACACCCTTTCTCCATGTAACCCTCAATTAATAAATGTTTGCCAAGGAGTTTTTTTAATAATTATTAACATCACCAATTCAATTAATCTGGTTATGCAACCAGTTTCCTTCTTCTATGTCATATTTTGAAAATTTATCTTAATATCTACATTTAGCCTAACAGGCATCTGAATTTTCCATAGGTCTATCCGGCTGCGTGCCTCTATTTATCATGAACCACTTTTTGGCATGGAGTGTGGCAAATGCACCAAAGCAATGACTGTGGGCAATTTTAATCCCTAGATTCATGGTCACTGTGAATTTCAGAAGTGCAATTCAACAAATATTTACTTGAAACCAATAGTTTTACTCTAAAAAGTTTGTCTAGTGTTTTATTTAACAATGTAGGCATTCATTATGAATTACAACAAACATTTCTAGATAGAAAGGGTCTTCAAAAAAGAGCATTTATTCAGTCAAATTCCTCCCTTCCTTCCTTCTTATGACATGCCCTGACAGTGGGAAAAGTTTTTACCTAGTTTTATTCTATAATATGTGTATTTGCATATTCTTGTATACTGTTTCACATAGTATGAAGTAAATATTTAGCAGGATTATTTTGGCACATTTCAGAATTTAGCAAAAGAAAATAAATATTAAGAAATTGATTTTGTACGCTTCCCAAAATTGTATTTATATGTCTTATGGGAATGTTAAGAATACATTTTGCTGAAATAGTATTTTAACTAATTAAGATAATCTAATTTTACTTTAAAATACTCAAGTGCTAATTTCATGTTTCTGTTTTTTTTCACTGAATGAAACAAAGCTTTGATTTTCATTTTGCTCACCAATATGTTCAGTACTAGAAGAAATTTCAATCCAAGGAATGTTTCAATTGCTAAAATCATTTGTCCATGTGTAACTATTTCATCTGCTTTGGAAGTGTGCATTTTAAAATGTTAAAACTGTGAAACACACACTGTGTTTGCTATTTAGAGCAAGACTAAAAGCTGAAAATGACCAAAATCAGAAAAAAAAAATGGTTCTTTTAAAATTTTTACATACTCAAGTGAGTTTCTGTTTCTGTAAATGGCAGTTTATCTCATTTCATAACTAAAATGAAGGAAATCTATCCAAATTTCTTTCTACCATGTATCTACTAGACAGAAACAAAACAAATCAAAATTAAATTTAAAAAATAATCTAAATTTGTTTCTGTTTCTATTTAAATCTATGTCTTCCTTCCTTGTCTCTCTGGAATGGGAGGTATATATTTCTTTGATACCAAAAACAGAATTTACTATACATCCTTACTTCTATGCAGTACTAATACTTAAGAGGGCAATACTAAAATATATTTCATGATTTCACGATTTTCTTGTAACATTTCTAGATTCCTGTCTTTTCAGCATTTTCTTTCATAAAAATCAGAATAAGTCTGAGAGGAACAAAGAAATTATAAGTGCTAGTATGTGTGGGTACCTAATTCCCAAACAAAGTACCTGAGATTTGTTTATTGTGTTCCAGTGCTTTTAAAAGAGAAAGGGATATATCCAACAATGTTAAATGGGGATTTTAGAGTAAACAGCTTTCTGATGCCTGAGCAGTACTGGGAAGATTGAAGAAAAGATAGATAGTTTCATGTATATTTCTGCTCCAGAGATGTTTTGCTCTGTCTGTGGTGTTAAAAAGATTAATATAAGAGCTCAATTATATATGTATGTTATCCTATTAAGGCAGCGATGCTAAGAGGTATTTAGGCTATATACTAGTATTATGATATCAAGTGGCAATGTAAGAATGTTCAATCACATGGAGATCAAATTATTTACTGATATAAAATAAACTTTTAGTACATCTATTTCCTGCTATAAAGGAAATGAGGGAGTTAATAATAAGTAAAGACATACAGTAAAACATTACTTGAAATATTGATTTACACTTGTCTGATGGTCCTTCACAGAGTAGTGGGGTGTGAGTCTCTTTCTCAACCACACATCCATGGAGCTTCCTGTAGAGCACAGCAGCTTTCAGGGGGCCTGGACTCAGCAGGTGTGCAGGAAATCAGACTGCCATGCAGGGGCTGTGCATGACGCTGTTGTTATCATAAGGCCTAACAGGAACTTATCACAGAGGATAGGAGCTCGGCCGTCTTTTGTATTAAATATTTGTTCCATGAATAAGCATTGAAGTTTCAAGGTGGAACTGGATCACTTGACAGAGACAGAGTGAAACACACCCAAGTAAAACTGTAGGAATGAGAACAAATACACCCTTCTGTTCTTTGTTTAAATTCCTAAAAGGCTTGTGTGGGAAGCATGTATTTTACTGGTCTATCGTCTTCCAATATCTGAGGACAAAGTAACTTCTATATGCACAAATTATACAATGTGGGGGAATATAAAGATACTGTTCAGACGCAGAGTGACAGGAACTAAATAATTCAGACTAGTTTCTTTTCTTTAGTCTCCTTATAAAGTGCTTTTGGCATGTGATTGATAGATATTGTGCTAAAACTGGGGGGAAAGTTCTAGTTAAAAACTTAGATATAAACTCTTATCTTCTTCATACCCAAAATATATACAAACAGAAGCAGTGAAGTCTCAAAGACTGACCTGGTTCTGCATACTAAAGAACAGAATTCAATGGCCTTAAAGGGGCCTATGGTTTATTAGCAGTCTATTAGCAGCTCTAAGCCTTGGTAGAAATCTTTATTAAAGATCAAATCATAGTTTCAAATTTAAAAATTTTAAAGCCATTTGTATTTCATACATTGCATTTTAATTTTATTTTAATTGGAGTCTGATTGCTGTTGCTAAGATTAGAAATACCGTATCATTTGTACTCATTGCCACATTCCATGAGCACTGATGTAGTTTCTATACATGCGTATTATTTAAAAATCTTTACCTAAAAATTTTTAAGGTTATCTGTTTTATACAAAATAACATATGTGCTCAGTAAACAATATTGACACTTTAATTGCTAATCTAGAATAAAAATGTTATTCTCATTTATATTTTGTTTTTAATAGTCTAATAGAAAATATAAATCACATTTTTCTATTTAAAATCTGTTAGACTCAGAATAAGGATTATATCCTGACTTTAATTATTATTACACATGATTTTATCATTGTTTTGTATATGTTATTGCACAAAATAGCTATTATGAAAACTATTACATATTTATTCCAAACAATGGGTGAAATTCCACTCTGGGCAGGATAAAATATAAAAAGGATGAATATTGCTGTGTTTTAGTATGAAAGCCAATGAATAAAATTATTAACATGTTTCTAGATTGGTCTTTTAAATACAGATATTATAGTTTTTCCACTCATTTAGCATTTGATATAAATGTTTTTAACCTCACATAATCCTTATTTTTTATTTGCCCTTCTAATCACTTCTACCTCTCCAGTTGAATCTGCCTACCAGTCTTTGATAACCATTTGGTGCTAAATTAATGACTAACAGTCAAATATGTAATGCATACAATGATATCTATTGTACCTTAATTTATACCAAAAGTGTATGTAATTCATAAATACCCTGAATGGATTCCAGCTTATGTATGCCACAGTTAAGTTCATTTGCTGTGTTTTCTGGCTGGAGCACCCCTGTTGGAAGCTTGCTGTGCTGTCCAAATCTTTGGGACAGGACTCTGGCTCCTCCATCACTGCTGTACACCCACGTCTCACCTCCCACAGGGGCTCCTCTGCTTCTATTGAGGCTCTCAACTGTCACTGTCCTCACATGTGACTCATCCCAGAAGGTGTCTCCCATGTTGGAGGAATTCTCCTGTCCTCATCTCTCCATAAGCTGTGTTTTAAAGATGTAATAGCTTTATTTGGGCTCTTTGACAAGATCTATCCAGATTGAATATCTCAATTTCTAATGCAAGTGCATAATACACTTTCTTGTATTTTTCTTCCTTCCTAGTTTCCTAAAACCTCTTCCTCACTCCATCCATGGGACTTTGCCTCCCAGGGAAATGTTGACAGCCCATAAAGTTTCACATCCATCTCACATTTCTAAATTACTCAGGCCAAAAAAATTAATAGCAAGTTATCTTAGAGAACATATGATAAGAATGGACTTTGGGCATTTATGAATAAATGTGAAGCTAGTATGGACATATTGTCTAGCATAATAATCACTAACACTTTACTTCTTACTAATTATTAACAGGAATAAAGTACATGGAGGAGTGATCTAGAAAGGAGCAATGACATTGCTTCTAAGCTACTAACTAGAATCTAGGTATGGCTTAGCACTTTCAGGCGATTTCAGGTATAGATCTAGACATAGACATAGACAGGTATATACGTGATAATTAGTGTTGAATGATGGGAAGGAACACTCATGAGAACTTGATTAAATATTCTGGAGAAAATCTACAAGGTCTAGTCCTATGTCTTGAATCTTGAATATGAAGTTGGCTTTCAGTAAATGAGATGATATCAGAAATACCCTTGATAAAGTATTGAGAAAGGAGTTGGCTTTATAGGGATATATTAATAAGCTTACAATAAGACCTCAGATCTCACCCATGTTTTGTGAGTGGTCTACGAAATTATCTTTTCACTATGGCATCATGAAATGCTCTAATGAGTATGTTATCAAAATATTTGAGGCTCTTCCTGGTATATGACCTCGGTAAGGCAGGATTGAAAGTTAGAAGATCTGCTATGGAATTGCCTTATATGAGCAGATAATAAGAATCTAGCATGTTGGAAGCCTGGCAAAACATGCTATAACAAACAAAGTGAATTTAATTCCTCTAATAGGCATAGCAAATCGCTAATAAAGATATCTTAATCTCCAAACCCCAATTAGATCAGTTAACTTATGGGCAAAAGAGATGGACATTTGAATAGGTGATTCCTCAATTTGTATAAATAAATTATAAGTAATTGGAAGTTCATAAACTCTTATTATAATGTAAAAAAATCAACCCTCTCTCAGTTTCAGGTAAAGTTAATTCATGAGTCCACAATGCATTGAATAAAGGAGAATCAACCTCACCTTAAAGTTAGACTACCCAGTTTCATAAATGCATCTGCTCAACAATCCTTTGGTCATGCTCTAAAGATCTCCTAACCATTTGCTCAGGAAACTGTGCGCTGAGGACATAGGAGACCTCAGGCAATTTGAATGCTTTTTGATATAATGTCTGAACAGAAATTAGGACCCCCACAATTCCATTAGAGTTATTGAGCTAAACAGGGATAATGGAGGTCAAGAAATAAGTGAAATAGCCCAAGTCCATCTCATAGTGGATACAGTGCTTCCAAACAACCAAGCTGTGTTTATGAATACATTTCCTTACTATTTTAATTTGGCTTATTATAGTTAAAAGCTGGCAGAACTTTCATGGTGTTTCTCTAACTAGTAAAATTACAGCTATTAATGTAGAAATTGTAAAAATGGAAACCCCTAAAACAACCCACCGTATGTCCATATCCAAGAGTACTAATTGGAGGGAGGGTCTGATGTAAAGAAGAATTTCAGATATTCATGCAACAACCATATATTGTGGTGTTGATGACACAAGGTTGGAAGACCCCAATATTTCCTCTTTCCAGTTTTCAATTCATGAGTTTTATCTCAGTGTAAAAGAAAGATAGATCGCGGTGACTGATGATAGATCATGGTTAAGGACAATTTGCATCTCTTACCTACTATCAATACAGTCTCTGAACTTGGTATACAGCGTTTAATTTGTAAAAAAAAAAAATGCATTACTCATTTCCTTCAATAAGAAGACTTCAAATCAGGTCTCTTATGTGTCAAGGAGAAAATACATTTTCTTGGTCCAAACTTGTATTAAAAATCTTGGTCTTTATTATCATGTATTCTATAAGGATCTTGAGCACTTTGACCTTCATTATAACTTCACTGTATTTTACTGTATTAAAGATATCATGTGACCTAAGTAGGTTTAACACCAAGTTATAAGTACCCTACATGCCCTACTAGGATACATATATGATAAAAGTGGTAGATAAATAAGAAAAATACTTGGTAGCTACTGGCACATATTGGGGAGTCCAGTGGCTTGGAATATTCTTGAATATCTCTTCTAAGTTAGAGGACAAAGTATTATGCCTCTCATATGTTAAGAAGGAAATAAATCATATGGTGGGACTCCAGGGTCAGAAGCATGAAAATAATACACCAATGATTGACTGTGATATAGAACATGGGAGGATTCTATAGTAGATCCATGGCACAGTGTAAGCCTCTCTTTCTTTGAACATTGTCTTAGTTACTTTTTTCTCATTGCTGAGACAAAATACCTGACATAAATTTAAAGGGAGAAAGGTGTGTTTGGATCACAGTTATTAGAGATTTCAGTTAACAATTGTCTGGCTCCAAGCCAGGGTGGCATGGCACACAGGCTTTTCAGAGGAGATACAGATCATGGTGGGAAGATGGTAGCAAAACAAGAAACAAGACAATCCTCTTTTTGTCCCTTATATTGTGTTCAGGCTACCAGGATTAGGGCAGTGCCAGACCAATCAGTGGGATGATTTAGTAATCACTTACCCTTAATCCTAGCACCCTTCATCCTAGCACTGGACCATGAATCAATCACACACTCTAGATTCAGCCACCTCTGAAAAAGCCCTACTTATGACCACATGAGGCTTTGGAGGGAACATTTAGACACAAGCCATAATAGACATGTAATCAGAAAGAATCAAGTAATGTTACAGATGCCCTCATTGGTAAAGGTGCTGTGAAGATAGATACTCTAGGTAGCTCTTATAGAAGGTTCCAGTGCAGAAATTGAAAGTTGAGAAGCAAGGTCAGACCATTATGTGTCAGAGGACTAGTGTACTTTCAATACCCATGCACACTCACATACACATGTGTGTATGCACACATATACACACGCACATGCATTCACACATAACTTTTGTTGTGTTGCTTGGTTTGAATAAAGACCAAGTAACAGATAATGAGACTCCAAGTGTGAGTATCCATTCTGATCTATGTATTATCAGATCCAACAAGCATACTGTCAGTATTCCATTGTCAAATGAAATCGTTTGTTATGATAGCCCAGGGATAAAAGCATGGTCAAGTGCGTGAGTAAATGGCCTAAGTACTTTCACATTTTCCATCATTCCTGTTTCACTGATAATTCATTTTAAACCCATATCTGTGGTCAACTGACAAAAGAGGAAATAGATCATAACTTTCTCATGAAGTAGTTGGTATAACATGTCAGTAATGGTTGAAAGTGGACCATTGTCTTCAAAGTGAGCAGAGTTGCAAGTTGCCCAGACAGTTGTTCGTTTCATATTAAGGGAGAATTGGTCAACTTATTGATACATATGAAGTTCTGAACAGCAGTTAATGCCTTATTCATTAGGGCATTTGTGAGAAATGAAGCTGAAAGATGGAGAACAAATTAATCTTGGATGTGTGGAATTGTGCACCAAGTGTATAGAAATTACAGTAATGATCTGTAGATGGCATCTACCCAAGGAGGGGGCTCTCATTGACTTGATCTTGGGTGTTAGGTGGTCTCTTCAATCTTGACTACTGAGCCCATGAAGTATGGTCAGGGATGGTGACAGCTATGAGTGGGTCTAGTAACATGGGTTCATGTCATCAGAACTGATACAGATCTGATCATCTTGGATTTCTACATTGATGGCAGAAGAGGTAAATGCTGATTCTTTAACATTACAGTTTTTGCAATTATCAGCTGTCTAATGGCAATTCAGTCATACATGCTCCTTTACCTCTCAGAGGTAGCAGTGATATTTCATTTCTTACACTAATACAGAGTCTCAATAAAGATTTGCTTCTTTGTTCAAAAGGGCATACAAATTGCCAGATGATGGATTTGGTATTTCGCACATTGCTTCACATGAAGAAATTTTTTTTCTTAGGTAAGTGATCTTGGGATTAACCGATCCTACTGTAGTACTCTCCATGAGTTACACACAATCAGCCAGAAGACCAGCTAAAATGTCAAGTTAAAGAAAATAACTTGTGGAATGAAGATGCTATTTGCGAGGCACTGAATTTTGTGCCTTCAAAATTTATATACTGAGGGCCGACCCCCCAACATGAATATATTTAGAGAAAGAGACTTCAAAGAAGCAATTAAGGTTAAATGAAGTCATAAAGGTAGAGTTCTAATTTGATAAAATTAGTATTCTTTTAAGAAAGTGTGAGAGCTCATTACCTGTTTCTAAAATGTGAGGACAGAACAAGAAGGTAATCATCTGCAAGTCAGGAAGAGATCTTCACTGGAAGTATAATCAAATGGCCTATTGATCTGGTCTTGGATTTTCCAGCACCCAGAAGTATGAGAAATTAGTTTCTACTGTTTAAGCTACTCACACTATTTTTACTTCATGACTCTCCAAGCCGACTCCTATACGACTTACTTGCTTTAATGAAGTATATGCAGTGATCTATCTTCAATATCTAGAATGTACATGAATGTATCATTTTTGGGAACTCAATAATGGAGTTTATCTGACAAATCTACAAACTTAAACTTTGCTAGTAAGAGATTCTGGTTTCCAGAGAAAGAAAGCATGGGTCAGATTCAATTGAACTGGTAGGTATGTGAACCATCTGATCTTTTTGATATCCTCTTACTAGTGTACCAGAAAGCAATTGATGCACTTACAAAACAGCAAGATTAATCAACTCTGATCAACATAATCTTGCCAGGTTTCTGCCATACAGGACCAGAAAGAAATATATCTATAATCATGTGGATTCACTGAGATACTTCTTGGTGCCTTTGTCCCCAGTGAGAACTGGTTCATTGCATCAGCCATGACACAACTAGGTAAAGAAAATGAGGGATTTAAACCTCTGAAGGATTGAGATTTGCATTACACAACCAGACAGGAAGACCACATTTGCTGAAAAGTGCTTCCCCGTGTTAAGGAAGCTGAATGTTGTTGGTAGAGGGAGAACATGCTGGTTTTCAGTAAAGGACTGGTGAAAAGATGTCTGGCACTTCTTAGTTCCATTTAGAAGACAGCAATTTGCTATTCCCTTGAGGGATTCTACTGCCCTATTTTATATTCAACCCCAAGAAGAAGTTATTTTTGATTAAAGAAAATATTTAGATACTATCAGATGCTAACTGATTTCTGTGGCCTGCAGCACAGACAATATCAAATTCGTAGACCTATAAAATTCCCTGGAATTCAGGTTCTGGATCTAATAGGAAAGTTTCCATCAGTCTTCTATTTTATTGACACCACTGCTGCTATAGAAAGCCAAGGGCTACCATAGTAGCTACTGCTGTTCCCTCAGGTGATTCACCAGGACTCTGCAGAACTTCAGGGCTGCCACATGATGTGAACTTGGAAAATAAGCTCGTCTTCGTTTATGGCTCTGAAGGTGTGCTTTGGAGAGGCCACAGCTTCATAGAGCCTCACTGAAGGCAGCCAGAAGGAGTAAGCAGTCAGCTTATGACAAATCATTTTTCTCCCTTCCTGGGAGTGCACTCCATGGCAAAGCATGAACATCTGAGTGTTGCCTCCAGCCCAGCTTTGAAGAACCCTGAGCCATGACAGTGATTTTTGTCTTTCTCACTTTTCCCTCCAGATTGGTTGAAGGACAGGTATTATCATAACTTTTTTGATACATTATAATTGAGATTTAGAAATATTGAAGCAAATGGGCAGTTTATTTTGGATTCCTGGCATTAGTTCCTGTGCTTCCTTTTAAGTACAGATGGTAAGAGTATAGGAGGAGAACACCTTTGTTAATATTCTAATTCCCAAAATTGTCAATTAAATTTCAGTAGGTGCTGATATACTTTATATAACATCAGTGTTTCATGTTTTCTCAATTAATTATGCTTTTATAATAAAGTGGTTATTTGATATCATTATTAATTAATTTAAAAATTATTAAATACTTTTCTAATAAGATTAGATCTGGATTTTGGAGAAATTAACCTGAACCTTACAGATATAAATGCTGCCATTATAGATCTTATGGGCTCTTCAGGTAAGAGCAAAGTTAAAAGTAACGTTAGAAATTAAAATAAACCTGAATAAGGAGACCAAGTAATAGAGAGAAAGGACAGATGTTCTCTGTGAATGTTCTCCTCAGCTTGCAGGTTGGTACTAACTGAATCTAAATGACCTCCTTCTTCCTTGTCCATTTATTTACCTTAAAGAACCTGCAAACTCTTTCTGGGGAACTTTTAAATACAAATATTTTTGTAAACACACTTCCCAATTTCAAAGACCAGGGCCGCCTTTCTTAACAACACAGGAACATGCTTTTTTTTTTCTTTATTCTTTTCTTCCCCTTCCTTCTCTCTCCTCTCCATCCACCTCTTAGTCCCCTTCCCTTTTGCAAAAAAATGTATCTCTCTGTATGCTATTGCCTATCTTTTATTTCACTCTTCAATTTACTTATATGTTAGGTTTCTCACACAAGAGAAATCAAGAGGCATCCTTTGGTAATGTAATCCTAAAAGATGATAGAGATGTTGCCAGTCTCTGTTAGAGGGTAAGAGTCAAATTTAGGGGGTGCTCCCTGCTGTGAGTTTGAAAACTTCCTACTTTTATGAAGAGAATAGAAAATGTATTTTCCTAGAGAAAGATAATTAGTAAACAATCATGGCCAATGATTTCTCCCTTACCCAACTCTTAACAAATCTACTTATGTTATTCTGGTGGAAGTGAGTTCAGAATGAATTGCAGCCTGTCCTCCTCTGTTTTAATTTGCTTGAATAACATCTTCATTGCCTGCTCAACCATGTCTGTTGATTTTTTTTTTTTGCAGAGATCATGCTGTTTTGTGTGAAGGAGTTATAGAAATGGTCTCTGAGAAGGTGACATTTGAGTTGACAGATGAATAATGTGAAGAGCTAAGATACATAAAATATCTGGAAGAATATCCAAGGTAGAGGGGAAAGCAAGTATTCTCTGAAGCACAAATGGACTCAGTGTGTTTTCAGAACAACATAGATTCAGTGTAGCAAAAACAAGCTACACTGAGATACACTAGAGCTAAAATATTAGGTGCAATAGAAGACATTCAATATCTTAGCCACTTTTGCATCTTTAGGAGAAAATACCTGATACCTGAAACTTAAAAAGGACAGGTTTATTTCAGGTTACAGGTTCAGTACGATGTTGCCTGGCTCTTGCTCAGAAAGGGGATGGTGGAGGAATACTGTTCAAACCATGGTGGGCAAGAAGCAGAGGGAAGGTAGGAGCCTAGAAAGAAATCTACTCTTCCAAATCAAGTCCTGTGATCCATCTTTGCCAGCCAGACTTCACCTCTGAACAGTAGATTTGGGGGAACATTTTAGATCTAAATTTAGCATCCAGTTTATAGAAGACAGAGTTTGAAGCACTTTGTTGTCTATGTAAGCAGTAAAGTTTTAGTCTGTATGAAATGACAAGCCTTGTCTGCTAGGGGACTGGTGTCCTCTCTTCTCTTTGTAAAGATGATTCTGGATGCTAAGAGAAGAATGGATTGAAGCAAAGGTGAAAATATACGCATTCAGCTCATTGAGGAAGGTATTCACATATATCTCAAATCATGGGCAATTTTTGCAGAATTGGACATGGACATCCATGGACAGATAAGACTTTAATTTGAAGGTAAATGTGGCAAGACTTTCTAAAAACAGGATATAAGATGAGAAAAAAAACCCAAGTAATTTTACTCTTGTAAATCACGAAGTAAAGCAACGGTTGAAAGAAAAGCTTACAAGATAACAATTTTCTGTGGAGGAGAATGGGGGATCGTAGGTATTGTTTTGGACAGTGTAGATTTGAAATGCCTGCTTGATATTTAAGGGAAGGGCCAGTGGACAGCCTCATATATATCTGTGATTTGTAAAACTTCACAGCTGGTCTACCAACTTGATGTCCTTCACTCAAAGAGTTTCCAAAACCCAGAGAAAGTTAAGGTGGAGGAGTCAGCGAGGTGTGGTTCAAAGCAAATAATGGGCAGTGGGGAAAATAAATAATTCAAAGAGATTACCATGTTATAAATACTTGAATAAAATATTTATAGTCACTTATAAGAAGCACCCAACTCTAACATCTTTTCTGAAATGCAAATACCTTTAAGAGAAAAACAATATAAACACAAATTTTACAAAAAAAATCCTGAAATTTTAACTGAAAAAATGAAGTGTGCACCATTTTCATAATATTAGTTTTACAGATCAAATGTTTATGTATTTATAAAAATGCTTGGTAAAACGTTAATGTATGACTCACTAAAGTTAATGTATGACTCACTTCTACTAAATCATTTATCTATTTTTAACCAAATTTAAATTTTTATTTTTTCTGTATTATAATGAACAAAATTCAGACGCATTTGAAAATTAATGGCTTTTTGAATCAAGAATTTAAATGATCCTGTCTACGTGAAGAAAATGATTGGGCCTTCTTCAATTAATTAATAGACAAATAAATATTTTTTCACCACAAATATCATGTCTACAGCTATTTAATGACCTTAAAACCTGTACTTTCAAAATTAATAACTCCTATACAATAAAGCACACCATTTTGGACTGACTGGTAAGTATGTCCCCCCCAATTTTTTTTTCTTTTAGATTATTTAGAAATATTAAAGAATTTGTTTAAATATAAAGTAGTTTTGAAAAATATTCACCTAAATCTAATCTTCAAATATAATACATTTTGTCTACCTTAACTAATAGTTGTCCTAATCTGTTTGATTCTCCACCAAAATTCTATCAGGAGACATAAAGTATGAGAAAGTTCAGGTATTTAAATATACTAGTTAAATATTATACTAGTTAAAATATTATACTAGTTAAAGTGGCTAGGCTGTTGCAGTTAATGTGCACCTGTTTTTATATTACATTAATAGATCCCCTCAGATTACTGTGCTACCCTGGTACATTAGGCTGATAGAAATCCCAAGATCTATAATGTCAGTGTACTGTTAATATCTTCACAGAGAAGCCTTAAGTGAATGTGACAGTTGATAGTAATAATTAATCTTGCATTGAACCACTAATTCAGCGATGCAGGTTGTATTGAGGTGGGGGTGGAGGGCTCTGAAACTTGCCGACTTTGCTCAGTGATCCTTCTAATCCTTCCTGCCCTAATCTGACATGGCTTAAATTCATTATTATTTCTTGTCAGAGTTAAAATATTTAAATCATTATATAGAACATTTCTCTATGTGATACACATCTACATTCATTCCAATGCAAAAATTGTGTGTACTTCTGTTACTAGGGAAATAAGATAAAATACAACAAAGAAATGGATTCACGTTTCACTTACCCTTATTAACAGTGGTTTGGCTAATTCTCTAAGTGTATTGGAAATGTAAAAGAATGTATTTCTTTGTTTCTGAGGTTTTCCGAAATTTTAGAGGTGAGGTATATTTTCATGTTAAAAGGTATTTTTCTATGATAAGTTAAAATAGTATGTGATAAGAATGTATGAAGGGCTTTAGAGAAAATTCTTTGTTTTTGAAGTGCTGTGTGCTTTTATTCCTGTTTTCATGTTGACCCATTCCATCCTCACATTGACCCTATTCTGTCATTTCAATGAAAAATAAGTGACCCTCAAAGTCGATATGAGTATAAATATAATACTAACTCAAACTTACATAGACTTCCATTTTATAATTATCTCTGGAATGAATTTAAAATAACTTTGCTTTCTTTAGTATTGAATAATAAAGCCAAAATTTGTTAAATGAAGAGAAATTGGACACAAATCACAGTTTTACAGTGAATACCTAATATCAGTTCATTGAAAAGCAAAATCTGCCTAAATATGAAAAGTGAATCTTTCTAAATAATCACTAATTATTACACAACTAAGAATTATTGTATTATTGATTATATAATCAATTTCTTCAGAAAACCTAGAATGAATTGTTGTTACTCATTGATCCAAGGAATATTTATAAAATATCTCCCACAGGCCAAACTCTAACCTAAGAAGTAGGTAATTTATTGTGTCTCTCACAAGCAGTGTTTCCACATTTGGAAAAGAAAATGTACCAGGACTACTATTGCAAAAAATTATGGTGAACAGAAGTGATTGAAAGAGGTTGAAATGCATGTGTGACACGAGAGAAAGAGTGAGTCTAAGATGAATGTATAGAGTAGAGTTGGGATTTGACTGTGAATTCTCATCTAAGATATGGTGGGCAACTTCTAAAAAGCCCCACTGATTTCTGTCTCACTGGATAGACAATATCAAGTAGAGGCTAATGATTCAATATTAGGAGCCATAGCACATTATTTCTAAGATTTCAAAACCTGTGACTTCCTTCTCATTCGGGCTCTGTCTCTGTTTCTCTCTCTCGGGCCTTCTACCATGTAATGAGGACCTAATGTCTCCATTCAATGGGTGGCAAAACCGAACCCTGGACACAGCCAGCAATGCTCCATCAAGCTATAAGATGACTGGGGTGCGGGCCAAAATGCAGGTAGCAGTTGGTGATCCTAACCCAGATTCTTGACCCATAGAAATGGTAGGTAATAAGTCTGTGTTGTTTTAGGGTTGTGAGTGCTGAGATAATTTGTTACACTGAAATAGAAAATTAATTCAGAAGTCTTGAATTTTATAATAAGAAAAGTAAGAAGTTACTAAAGATTAAGTGACTAATTAACAAATTCAGATTAATTAGAATCTTATTGGCAGTGGGAAAAACCTGACTATGAAAGAGGACCTACAAGAATGCATACAAATACACATGAGCAGACAATCATAGTTGTCAAGGTGAAAAATTAACGTGAGCCACAGAAATGAGCCTGTCAAAAGTGGAAAAATAAGAAAACAATCAAGAGGCTAAAATTGTCAGGATTTGAATGATGAAGACCTATGAAGAGATCAAGGACCAGTTTCCAAGTGAAAACAGTGTCCTGCACTGAGACAAGGAAGCATAAAAGGACCAAATTTTCTGCTTGCTTATTGTTCTGAGAGTTCTGACGCTGATTTATACCCTTCCAATGAGGCTGTAATGTAGATACTCTTTTGTTCTTTTCCCTGCATTCTCACCCAACCCAATGCTTGTGTTCAGTTATCACTGGTCTCCTCTCCACACCAGGACCCTTCTCAACTACTCCTGGCTGCTGCATTGACCTTTGTGTGCAAAATGACCCCTGGTATACATAATTAGTTTGAAGATACATCACAGTCTTATAATTTATTTTCTGTAGATTTGAATTCCCAGTTAGAGGATTATTTAACTGTTGATAAACTTAGGCTGCATATACCACTTAAAAATAAGAACTAGGGTGGAAGAAGAGAGAGAAAACCCTGTCACAATCTACTAGAGAATTTATATTGTACTATGCAAGATCTAAAGATTTGTTTTCAAACTTTTTGTTGAAATTATCACCTCTCAAGTAGGTTATTAAGATTTAAAGGTCTTTCCTAATTGCCCTTTCCCCATGAAATCAGTATCACAGATAAATTATATGTAATATCCTTTGGAGAATCTCATACTGTTATAATATCTAAGTTTATTTTTTCACTCCCACAACAATCAATTTTCACCCTATTGGGGACAATACGATCCCCTTTGAGGATTCATAGCATTCAATGTGGTAACTCACGCTTAATCAAAAAAGAAAAGTTAGGTGTCTTTCAGTAAATTTCACACTCTTTGCTATAGAAAAAAAGCTTTCATTATAATACACACATATTTAACAAATCATTTTGACCATCGCAGAAATGCAGTTATATCTCTGTGAATAAATATTATAAACAAATTTATTTATGAAATTGAAAGTATCAGGTTCTGCTTCTACCATACGAATTTGCCACTCTGGTCAAGACACTGTCACCATCTAATGAGTGGTTTAGGGCTATCTACCAGGGAAGATTTGCTGCAAAAGGAGAACGATGTTGTATTTTATATATTGTGACAATCAGATCTACCCGGGCAGAGTCAGTGAGGGTCAATTTCACCCAGATGATATATAATAAAAAAGCATAAGCCTTAGAAGTCAAGCAAAAACAACTGATATGGTGATGGATTTACTATTAATGCTTAGAAATGCATTCACAATAAAATGATTATTATATAATATTAACGTGTACTACAGTGGCATACTTACTAGCTGGTGGAGAACAGTGTGGTGTCCTCTGGGACAGGCTCTGCACTTCCATAGTCTGTGGCAGAAAAGACATCACACTAAGAGCATAGAGTGGCAGAAGAGGGTGCATAAAGACAGAGACAGGAGGCTGGTACCCTAGTGACTTAGCTTGCCCCTAATGACTTAATTCCTATCATGAGGCCCCACTTCATAAGGTTCTTATCATATCTCAATAGAACCACAAACTGGAGACCAAGTCTTTTAACACGTGGGTTTCTGCAGGACATTCCAGATCCATACTATTATAAGTGGGTTCACAAAGCAAACGGCACCAAAGATCTTTCTGCTTCTGTAACATCTTAAACTGTCCCTGAAGCCTGAGACCTACATCAGCACATCAGATATTCTGGTAATTTCTAGGAGTTTGAGAACTACAATTAGAAATTAAAAAATGAAAAAGTAAAAGCCCTACCCACATCCTCAGATATTTAAACAATGTACCTGATAAGAACATATATTACCAGCAGGTCAAATTTGTAAGCTAAGTACTAGACATTTTGTATACATTCATTCATTCAACAAAAGCTTATTGAGTGGCCTATGATTGTGAAGACCATATTTGGAGTCAAAAGCTAGGAAAATAGAAATAAAAACATTGACTTCGGCGAGCTAAGGGAAGTACATAGAAAGCATCATGTAGAAACTGTGACACAGAGGAGTATTCCCAGTATCCAGGAGTAGTGTATCCACTTGGATATCAGGTAAATGGAACCCAGTAGGAAACAGCAAAACTTCCATATGACTTGACACAAAATCATACTGGACAGAGTCCTGTATATTCTCCCTTCCTGTAGAGGGTGGGATCTTCGTGCTACCAATCCTTTAAGGTGAGTAAATTTGAAACAATATATCATAAATTTAAAATGTTAAGTAAGCCATTCCTATTAGGATTCAAATAAATTGGTCAGATTAGTTACTCAGCCACTTTGCAGATCCCAGAGTGGGCGAAGTAGTGGGAACAAGGTAAACTACCTTTGAAATCTGAAATGAAATTGATATAGGACAATTGCTCAGAATACCAGACTGATATATTCATAAAAAACTGGCAACCCTGGGCATTAGGATTGTAGAGACCAGTTAAAGAGAGTTCAGAATTCCAAAGTCTTACCTTTTCCATTAATCTTGCCTTCAACTGTTCTAATTTTCTACTCTATACACCAAGTGGAAAAGAACTCAGTCCCTTGTATATGATGTCTCCTTTGCTGGAAATTCCTTCTCGTTTTGCTACATTCTTGGCAATTTTCTTGTGCACTAATCCAAAAAGATGAACATCAAGTTATCCCTTAGGTTTTGAGCCAAAACTTCCTTCCTATGTAAAAGGTATTCTAACCCTCCCAGGTAAATGTGTAAACAGTTTCCTTTATTCTCCCCCTATAACATGGAAGGTCTCCTGTCACAGAACTTTATATTCAATCTCTGTTCCTTCATTCATTCCTCAAATATTGGTTGAGCACTATTTATAACACACCCTTGTGATAGGAAAGTAAGAGAGTGAAGAAGAAAAGCACAATTCTTATTGTCATGGGGCCTACATTTTAAAACAAGACAATTTTTCTTTTAGTTCCCCTGAGAAGTTGCTAGTTCTTTACAAAAAAAGCCATGAATTACTCAGTTTTATATCTCAGAACTTAACATAGTTACAGGAACTGGTTATAAGCAATAAATAAAATATTTTCAGTAATATGCATGCCACCGATTAACATTTATAAAAAATATCACTTAAAAAATATATCACCTTCCTACATACCAGTTTAGAATTTAAGTATATTTTTGGGGGATTGTATTTGAAAGATTTTTGAGATTTCTGAAAATCTTATTTCTTCTGGAATGAATACCTTGTCTTATTGTCAAGCATATAGATCAAAAACTGACCTAACTTGAGTTTGCATATAAGTGTTTTAAGACCCTTTTCTTTCATTTCTACATCTACACTTCCTTCTATTATGGATCCCCAGTGAATGCTGGGATATGATAGGTTCTCCTCCTCCTCCCCCTTTCACTTCCTTTCTTCATTTCCCTCTCCGATTTGCTCCTTCTTATTTTTCTTTTCTCCTACTTCTTCCTCCCACCTTTCTCTCCACTCCCCTCTCTCTTTTTGTACTTTTTTTCTTCTTTTCTTTCTTCTTCTTCCAAATTCTATTTTCCAT
Source organism: Heterocephalus glaber (assembly GCF_053883595.1). Taxonomy (NCBI): domain Eukaryota; kingdom Metazoa; phylum Chordata; class Mammalia; order Rodentia; family Bathyergidae; genus Heterocephalus; species Heterocephalus glaber. Next base: position 15,817,136 of record NW_028258142.1, on the reverse strand, counting down.
ATTTTCTCCTCCTACCACTTAAAGGCTGATGAATACAGTTCTCTGCTTTAAGTAGCTTTGTACTTACTTTTTCTTTTTGCCTCTCATACCTTAAGAAGTTAGTATGTATTTCTAAGAGAAAACTGAAAGACTATATTCATTTTTCCACCTGTATTCTCTCTGAGATTTTGATTTCTAAGTCTGTAACTAGGTAGCATCTCCAAGCTTCAAATTTGTCTCTTCAATCTTATGATATTGCTGACATTCTGCTAGCTTCTCTTCTTCAATTAGTAGTAATCTAACCTGGTTGTAGTGAGTTTAGCTGATAGTAGGTGAATCGGAGTCAAAAGAAGCAATAAAGCTTTGAATACTGTATTCTTGCCCTCCACATTTGAAGATCAAATAAAAGTCTTGCTTTTTAATTATTAAGTTCTGAGAGTGTTATAATTAAGGAGAGAAAACCAGAAAAATGGAATTGGCATCTCAATATCTATGAATTTTCTTCTAATTTGCTTTTTCTTTTTGCAGGAAAAGTAAACTAAATATTTTATTCAATAACAGCCCCTCCAAATAAAGTGTTCACTGAATGTAAAAATGTAGCATGAATATAGATAGAAGTTACTTACTATGAAGCATCTTTCCAAATAGTAAAGAAATAAATAATTGCAAGATCTTCAATTATTTTCTCTTAAATGTTCTTTCTTTCTTTTCCCTGGAGCATGGAGATGAATAGCAGAGCTCTTGATCCCATGAATTGACAAGTATAGTTATAGCAGTCTACCCGATATGCTTGGCAGACAGAAAAGAAGGAGCCTGAATTGCTGGAGTCATAGAAGAATGGCTCTATCAGCCGTAAATTCTTCACTTTCAACTTTCTACTGGGGAAAAGCAAATGACAATTTCTTTCAGACACTCTTTGGTTAAGCTTTCTGCTTTATACAAATTCATTATTGAATAACAGAAAATAAGAGATTCATTTTTCTAAATGGAACTCTAACTGTTTGATATAGTATGACATTTATATTTGTATATAACTAATTTGTATAATAGCAAATCATATGTATTCTTTCCTACAAATGATAATTCAAACATATGTCTTAATTTTTTAGAATCAGTATAATAAATATTTGGCAGATATATTTAAAATATTAAATCAATATACTTTAAAGAGAGAAGCTATGGGTATTTTATTAACATACAGAGTAAACAAATAAGATACAATTATTTGGCATTAGGTAAAATATTATATCAAAACCCTGCCCTGACAAAACATCCTGTGTCTTAGAGATGTACTCACTCATTGTTTGAAAAATCTCATATCTAAGTATCTGAACTTGATATAGTTGTGATATAGCAACCTAATTTACTTTATGAAACCACGACACTCAATCTTAAAGAATACTAAGAAAAGCATACTGGGGATTAAATTTCTTTAGGCAATATATACTATTAGGAAAGAGGAAGAGGAAATCAGTTTTCTAAGTTTGGAATCAGAGGCTCATTAAAATATTCATTATGCATATGAGATATTCTTGTGGTCCACAAGAGCACCCACCAGACTGAGTGACAGAAAAAATTCTGAGTCCAAAAATTTGCTTCATTGGGAATATGAATTGGTAGGTGAGAAAATCTCAACCGCCAAGTGTATTTTTGTATCACATTATGCTGCATGTCAGAAAACCACTGCCATATTTACCCCTCTCCCAAAACTTTTCAACTTAATTTTATTCCATGAAAAACTTACACTTTGATTTCATGGGATATTAAAATTATCTGTCATCTATATATAATTTGAATATATTTGCTATGATACACTTAATCCACAAACTATGTGATGTGTATATAACTATGCGATAGGATAAGATTGTCTGCAGCAGTAGGAAATCTTACTTTTCTATGTTTTTTTTTTTTCATTTAGCATGATGTAGAAAGGAAATGAAGTTGAGCGCATATGGTACAGGCCTGAGTACAAGGTGAGAATAATTTCCTTCTCTTAGAACCTTTTAAAAATCACTTTGCTGGATCTCTTTTGTTTTTTTCAGGAGAGTAAAATCACTCTGATGGATCTTGACCACTACCTAACTCATGCCTAAAGGAAATGGTTTGTCCTTCTCTTGATAAAATTAAATAGAAACATATATTAAAAACTATAGATACATATGGTCTAAGTTGTAGCTCAAGGATAGGTTTTTCTTGGTGTAAATTTATTTTTGCTAGCAGCACAGCACTAATTAGCAGTCAGGGTTCAACCAGAGAAGCAGAAACCACAGAGAAGAGAAAGAAAGAGACTATCACCATTGTGGAGACAAGAGACAAGCCAAAATCTGATGTCCTGTAGTCTTAGAAGTCTACAGGAAGAGAAGATTGTGATCACAATAGATCTCCAAGAGCATAAACCCACATGCTACCCACAGGCCAGACTAGATTTCTCTATCTCTTATTCTCCCCAGAGAAAGCCCAGGCTCTCCATCAAGACCTCCCTAAGTGAGCCGCGTTCCAGATACCCCCATTGATTTAATGCCAAGGCTTTTGAGATTTTAACCACATCTACAAAATTCACTTGGACTATCCCCTAGGTTCATGTTTGTTTAAAACTTCAGGAATTGTAAGTCAGCCTTGCCACTTAACATATCAAACACAACCATGAACCAGTAGTATACTTGTATGTAATTTTAAGATAAATATAAAATTGATAAATATAACTAATTAGTTTAAATTTTTGGTGTTATCAGTGTTAATTCTTGGGGTGAAAAAATTCCCTAAGGAAACAAACTAAATTCTTGATGATCTGATGATTTGCAGTTGGGAAACAATTTATGCAAATTAAGGATCCCTGTTTTGGGTTTTGCTGTATTGTCAGAGTACTTAGGAACCATAGTGGTATTGTCACGGCACTTTCAGAAAATTTCTCTTCTTAATATTTTCTGCCTTTGATAGAAAAGTCAGAAAATAATTTTCTCTTCCCAGGCAGATTTTTTTCTGATTTGTTAGAAATTCCTTTTACCCACTGTATAAGGCAAAGTATAGTAAATGGCAGACAGGCCACTTACTATTATGATCAGTTGCATATGCAATATCTTTGATGGAGAAAAGTGCAGAAAAGCCATGAAATGCAACACAACATACAGCATCTGAGTAGGGAACATGTGCAGATCTTACCTTCATCTTCTCTGAAATCCCCCATTAAAACCCGCCAAACTAGGTCTAGAGAATTTTGGAGCTTTACTCTTTCTGTTTTCCATATTCATAAGAAGTATCCAAGAGCAAGGAGAAGCAGATGGTGATTTTTTTCTTTTCCTCAAGGATGGACCAAAATGAATAAAATTTCAGTCTATGATGCTAATTTTTCAGGTATATGAGCCTTAGTTGACAGTGTTCATTGTTATTGTCATATACCCAGGTCCCTGCTTTTTCCATTACTGAGAGCAATGAAGAGTCAGCCTGAAACATTACCTTAGTCTTGGTTTGATAAAGTATATTACAAAAAGAGATTCCAGGTAATAGATATGCTAATTGTAACAAAGACTTTTACAGGATTCCCTTTTCCCTTTTACATTCTACTTTTGCTTTTGAAAGATGTGCTGATTTTTAATATTGGTGAAAATATTTTCAATACATATTTCTTGGATGAAGTATAACCTTGAAAAGCAAACAGCATTTTTCAAAATAAGTTTTGTAAGTTAACGTGAATTTAACTATTTTCCATAATGAAAAAAAATCAAGGAAGCTTTACCTTAATAAAGCTTATTAAATCTTATTATATTTAGTCTGGAATTACGTGACTGAATTCTCCAAATCTGTTCCTGTCCTCACCTATCATCATCTGAGTATCTGTCTTCTTGGATTTTTGTTTAGATTGACAAATCTAAATAAGTGATTATGTTATCTAAATAAGTGATTATTTAAATAAGTTATAAATCTAAATAAGTGATTATGTTTGGTCTCCACTCAGATCGGAGGACCTATTAGAAAGCAAATCCTCAGTGGGAAAGAAGAAAATAAATCGGTAGTAATAAAAGTGTCCATAGAAAAAGTCCTTAAGTTTACTTGTCCTTGGGAAAACATTTAGGCAGAGTCCTGTTCATAGGCCTGTGGAGCTTCTGGTTTAATTTTCCCTGTTCTAATCCTTTCTTCCCATACCAGAAGTATAGTTATAAGAATTTACAGTGATTTTGGTTGTTTTCTTTTAGCAATAATTTCCTAATAATTAAAGCTTATTAGATAAGCCAAGTTTTAATAAAGATGATCTAAAAGTAAAGAGGGGCTACCAAGGAAAGAAAGGGGTCCTGGAGGAGGGCTGGGGGCTGGAGACAAAATGGAACGCAGGAGGGTGGCCCTGATCAGACCACAGTATAAGCGTGTATGCAAATGTCACAGTGAAACTCATTCATTTGTTCAATTTATATGTGCTAATGATAATAATTTTAAAATATATTTTTGATGTAATTGTTCTTTTGAGACAGGGTCTTACTCATGAGCCCAGGATTACCTCCAGTTTGCAATCCTCCTATCTCAGCCTCCTGAGTGCTGAGGTTATAGGCATATATCACCACACCATACTCAACTGTCAGGACTTTTTTAAAAAACTTGAGTACTTATGCATCAGATTTTTTAAAATCACAATTATATTTTTAAAGCTTATTTCTATGACTTTACTTGTTTAATCACTAATATTATATAATTTAAGAGAGATATTGATTATTAATTTCTTTAAAATGATATGGTATCTAAATTGTTTGTTGAACATCATTTATGTTACCATGATTAAATAACCTTTTGTTATTGTTCTTTTAGACATAGGGAGGTCATACTGAAATGGAGAAGGAAAGACAGAATAAGAGATAAGAAAAATATATAAAAATACAGAAAATTATCAAGACCAACATTCCTACGGAATAGGTATAGCGAAAATTATTAAAACATTTTTAAATATCCACAATGTCATTACAGAATTAATAATACTGGAAAATTATGGCTTCAAAAATTTAAAAAAGAAAGTAATGAAACAAAGAAAAGTAGGGAAGTAATTCCAACATGTAGAGCCATTTTTCACTATAGATATTTGCTTATTGTAGAAATGGTACAATGGGTCTGGCAAGCAAAGCAGTTTTATTTGAAAAAGAGGAGAGCCTCCCAAGGGAGAATGTTCATTTTCACTACTTAATGTTTTTAATTGAGACTCCAAGGTTTTGTTCACATTAAAAATAAGGGTGATCTGAAAGAGAGCAAGTCCTTGAAGGAAAGGAATCTGAGAAATCTCAGATCACCTTACTCTCTGAAATGGGATTAATATGATTTCAAAAAAATCACCTTACTCTCTGAAATTAGATTGAGATGATTTTGAAACTACTATTTCCCTTTGTCCCTTTCTAAATAGAAATGAAAACCACACTTGGGTGAGAGGCCACAAATTATTTTAAAACTTGTGTGTGCATAATATCTAGTATTCACACAAATTAATCTAGGCATGTGAAGGACAGACTGCCTGAAGAAAAAGAGGAAAAAAGAGACAGAGACGGAGACAGAAACAGAGACAGAAATAGAGGGGGAGTGGGGGTTAGAAGCCAAGGGGCTAGGACACTATAACAGAGCAACATAAAGCCTAGATCACCATGCATTACTTTAACAGCAGATAGAACACAACGAAAAGCAGATCAACTGGAAGGTGCAGGCTTGGATACTAAGAGGATCAGTCAAGATGGTAAAGTGACAATAGATGAGAGAAAGGGAGCTCAGGAGGGCAAAGGAAATCAGACAGGAGATTTGTGAGACACCTGCATATGTGTGATCGTGGACTCTACCAAAGCGGGAGCAGTGTTTGCAGTTTAAAGGTATGACCTACATACACTTCAAAGACAGAGCCAATAGAATTTGATGATGGAATAGATGTGCATGAGAGAAAAGGAGGAATCAGGGATCCAACTTGAACATCTGAACTTCTGAAAGGATTAAATGGTAAGTAACAGAGAATGGGAACCTTAAGAGAAGAACATAGGGAAAATAAATCTATAGATCAAATTTCTATTACACAGCCTAATGGAGATACCCAGGGAGCTGTTGGTATGACCCTGGAAACATCAAATTGGAAACCCTGACAGGATGATGTCAGACGAAACCCAGACAGGTTGATGCCAGATGATTCCAGACTCTTTTGTTCCACTCAAATCATTGGCTGGGACAACTGATAGACAGTTAAACATAAATGTTTATTTAAAGTAAAGGAATAAGGAAAGCATGAAGAAAAGAGAAGAAGGCAAGGAAAGAGTGAAGAAAAGAGAAAAGCAAGAAGAGATATATCCCACGAGAGGAACGGGCCACTGCAGAAACAAGAGGGGAGCAAGAGCACAGCGGCTGTGAAGTTAAGGGCTGCGTCTCTTACGCCCTTCCAGATCCAGTCTGCTGGAAGTTGCTCTTCTCATGCATCCTGCATGCAACTAACAGGTCGAATTCATTCAGCATCACATTATATAGGTACACCCTGCCCCCCGCCTCCTGTCAGGATCTTCATAATTGACAGGCTCCTTGCTGTCTTCCAGCCAGCCTCTCCTAGCTCTAATCTCCTGTATCAACTTCATACATACTACTAAGAAGCCACTAGCAGAGATACAAGTGGCTCAAGTTTGGGCATATTGAAATAAAGGGTGCAAATGTGAAACTCTGATGTCCAAGGTGAAGGAGTCAAGGGAACGATGAGATACTTAAATATTGGAAGCATACTATATGCCCATAAATAGATGGATGGCTAATGAATATGTGGTATTGATACACAATGGAGCACTTTTCTGCTATAAAGAAGGATAAAATTCAGTCATTTGTAGGAAAATGGATACACCTTGAGGGCATACTGTTAAATGAAATAAATCAGAAACAGAAGCTTAAATATCATGCAGAAACTCAAAATATAAATAAAGAGCAAAATAAAAGATCGATAATGGAAAATAGAGAGATAGATAGTTTGGAAAAGCAAAGGAGACCAAGATGGAGGAGGAAAGGGAAAGGGAAGGGGGTTAAAAAAGGAATAAGGCATGTTATGTATAGTACATGTACCGACTCCTCACGAGGCATGTAATCACTATGTACTGCAAATATGTAGTAATAGAAAATTAGAAACAAAGAAAAAAGAGACAGAATATTAGATAAAAGCCAAAGAAACAGGAGGAAACCCAAGAAGCTGTCATGTCCTGAGATCATATAAGAAAGATTTTGAAAAGTCAGTAGTGTTAAAGACTGGTAAGTGGAGGGAGAGAAAAGCTTCCCAGCTAAACGCTTGATTTACAAAAGCTGAGGACATGAGTGACCATGTAAGAGCCCTTTTATGGTTGTGGAAAGCCTAATTGGAGATTTTCAAGAAAAAATAAAAAGAACACAGTCATTGAAGATTCATTTTTGTGGTATTTTACTATGATGAACAGGAGAGAGAGTGTAGTAACTGAGGATAATAATTAAGTAAAACATTTTTAACTGATAGAAATAAAATAGTGTGCATTCTAATGGGAGAGACTGAGAAAGATGGAGGGGTTAATTGCAAAAGAAGGAAAGTTGAGTTATTAAAAGGGAAAAGACTTAAGTACAGATTCAAGTACTGTTTAGATGGTAATGTTGGCTTTGCTAGACTGGATAAGGAGCGTGTTTCCCTATTATAGGAACAAAACATTGATTATATTTAGCAGGATTAAAGACAAGTGGGAAGATAATATTGTCTTTATGGGACTTAACGGAGTTTCTACTCTGTGCTATTTTCTCAATGAAAGGAAAAGCCGAGTCATTACCAGGGAGAAGAGGTATTAAAGCTTTACAGAGAGAGGAGACTCCAGGGAGTACTCTATGAGGTATGTGTGAGTCTGAATGAACAAGTAAAACATTGTGTGATTGCCAGGAAACATCAAAGCCTGGATTGACAATCAGGAGTACCCTGAATTTAATAAGAGTATTTGGCTGACTGGCTAGGCGGGTGCTGTCATCACGTCCTAATGCACACCTTCAAGCACAGGTGCAGTGTAGTAGAAGTCAGATGAAATCAGGTCAGAGGCCAGCGAAATAAAAACAGTTACAGAGAAACAAGAGAGCTAAGGTTGTACGCAAGGCAGTGCTTATAATAACTGGACTTTAAATTTTGAGAAGAAAGAAGTAAGAAAATGTAAAGAATGGGAGTGTGAAGAAGTAAGTCTAAAATCTTAAATTCTGATGAGGTCTAAAGCATAAGAACTAGGACAAAAGCTCTTGGGTATAATCTAATGATAACTAGGCAGAGGGATATTTTCAAAATAGATTCTAGAAGAGTTTTGATTTTGATAATGACCAGATCTAAGCTGTAACCTAGGGTTGAAAGCTTATGGTATAGTGAAGGATAAGATCCACAAAGGAGAGGCCCCAGGGTATAGCGTGAATTATGTTTATGTACTTTCCATCATCCAGAACTGTTCCAGAAGCACTGTTGAAATATGGTAATAAATTTCAGTCCATCAATTCTCTGAAAATGATTTTTAATGGAAAATACAAACTTTACTGTTTTTTACATTTAAAATTCACTGTAGTATGTATATTCGTTGAAATTATTTTAAATACTTAAATATAACCAAGGGAAAGAAGATAAAAGGAAAGAGATTAAAATTAGTACTTGTGACAGTTAATTTTATGTGTCAATTATGTAACAATTTTATGTGTCTTAATTTTATGTGAGCTATGAGATGTGCAGATAATAATCTAAACACTATTCTGGGTGTGTCTGAGCATTTGAACATTAGAACTGCATTAAAAAACTTCCTAGTTCTATGTGGACGTTCAATTCCTTGAGGCCCTGAACAAAGTAAAAAAGAGAGTGTTGTTGCATTCCCTTTGCCTACTTGCTTGAATTGAATCATGAATTCTCTGCCCCTAGTCCTCCTGGGTCTCAGTACTTCAGGACTGGATGGGAATCTATATCATGGGTGCCCTAGCTCTGAGGCTTTCAAACTATACCACCCACATTTCTACGCTTCCAACTAGCAGATGGCAGACTGCATGAATTCTTAGCCTCTTTAATGACACAAGACACTACTTTATAAGAAATGTCTTTTATAATATAATATTTTAGAGATTACATATAATATTGTATGTACATACCCCCCCCTATTGGTTAGGTTTCTCAGAAGAACGTTAATATAATTCTATAGCCTGGAAGTAACCTGTTTTATCAACCATCAGAAAATAATATATTTTAACTTTTTGAACTTATTTAAAATATTCAAAAAGTTAGAAGATCTATCATTTAAAACCAATTAATCAAAGAACTCACAGTAAGAGCTAGCTATTGTTAAAAAGTTGCATTATGCACTTATAATAAACCTATAGCACCAATGTTATTGTAATCATTTATTGTTGAGAAACTGAGGAACAGAGAGTTTAAATGATTATTCAGTGCGAAAAAAAATCCATGTTGTAACTCAGACAGGCTGACTTAAGAGACCTTGCCCTATATACTCTGTGACAAATCAAAGTGCATATTAATAGCCTCTGCAATGAATATTATCCTCATAGTGTGCTTTTCTGTTTCAAATATCTTTGGTTTTCCAAATTCATTACTTCCTTTTAAATGGTATCCTTTATTTGTCTGTCCTTAAGTGAAATCATTTTTTAGGATACATTACCAAATATGAAGGTGATGAATTGCTCCATTACTTTTCCAAGAGCTGTTTCAGCAAGCTTCCAAGTATAAATTTCTGCAAACAAAAGGCTGGGGCTTTAGCTCAGTGGTTCTGCCACCTGCCTCACAAGTGCAAGGTCCTGAGTTCGATCCCTGGTACCAAAAAAAAAAAATCTCCAAAAAGCAGTAAAGTCATGATTTGTCTTGTTACAGTTCTAATAGGGTCTTTCCTTTAGCTAGTGATTAATGATTAGTTGTCAGGTATCATCATATCTTTTTCTTCATAATCAATTTGCAATAAATATTGAGTTGCAAAGAAGTTCATTTTCTACAAGATTCTAATGGTCTCCTTTGAGGCATTAATTAATCAGTGGTAGACAAAATGAATATGTTGTAGGTATTTCTCAATCCTTTTGAACATCTTTCATGAAGAATATCATATTGGATAAAGGAAATGTGAAAATGTGTTTATTAAAAACCAAGTAAGTTAGGAGGTGGTAAGAATATTGTGCCAGTTAATCTTGTCAACTTGAGTGGATGAAGCCACTAAGGAGATGATTAAGTTGTGAGAGCACTAACCTCAACAATCAGTTAAATTGTTGAAGTGTTCAGAGCTGAAAGGGCCATCTGCAGTTTGGGCCCAATTGGAGGAAGTGAGTCATGGAACCATGACCTAGGGGATTGTATCTGGCCTTGGCTCCTTCTTCTTTGATATTCATCCTTGATTTGCTTTCCAGCCACCATCAAGTGACCAGATTTATTCCACAACCAAACTATGATGTTCTGCTTCATCTCAAACCCATGGCCATAAAACCAGCCAACTACAGACTGAAACTTCTGAAACCAAGGACCAAATAAACCATCTCTTCTGTTAAGATGTGTACATCAGGCATATTCTCTAAGCAAAGGGAAAGCTCACCAAATACCAAGAAGCAGACCTAAAATTTAAAGCACCAGAATGTTATTGTGGACTCAGTACTTGCTTTTAATTATTGAAGAGTGTTTTCTGAGTTTTTTGCTTGTTTGTTTGTTTGTTTTTGGCTGCCTCTTTTTTGTCCCTCAGGTATGACACTTAACTCATACTCTTGGGGAGATTCTCTTACCATTTTACCTAATACAACATTCTTCTCTCAATTATGCTTTATCATAAGGTATTGCCTGTTGTCTTCATTGTGATTATCAATAATTACATTTATTTTTCTTTAATTTTCTTCCCACACCACATGTGCAGAAGGAGTTGGGAGATATCTTTGAGCATTATGCTTACAGATCTTCAAGAGTGCTTCACACAGAGTTGACATTCACTGCATATTTTCATAAATTAATTTAAAAACAACAATTGCCTGTTTAAAAAATCTTTTCAAAAGAAAAGGCTTATTAATTTTAATAAATAACAAGTAAATTAATTTTGACTGCATTCAAATTTGCTTGCATAATCTCTTGTTTTAAAATGTTTCACACATTTTAAGGCAAAATAACATTTTTGATACATTTTAATATTGTCACTATATTGTTTTTAATATGGTCAGTTTAGCCTGAAAAATAAGCAAAAACAAATTCAAATCCACATTTGTGAGCATTGAAGTTTATACCAATTCAGGGGTAAGATGACTTGCAAAAAAACGAAAGAAAATAAAAAAAATTAGAAATGCAGAATCAATCATAAAATAAGTAGTTGTTGAGATTATGAAGATTTATATCACCAAATTAAATCTGAGCACTAAAAATATCACAAACATCAGAAAGTATACAAATTCACTAATTAACCTTCTGTAATACTTCTACCCCCAAATATTTGACTCCATATTCTTTAAAGGCATCTTTTGACAACAATTTTATAAATTTTGCACAGAAAAAAAGGGTAATTTACCATTTGTGGTTTTCCCTAATGATATCTAGCAGTTTTTACTATTATTTCATATTCTCCAACGGTTCCTTATTATTTTAAAATTCAAGAATATTTTAGAAATTTCTCAAAGTTGAAGAAATTACAGTTAGTAATTTTCACATGCAATATGTAGATTTAGTAGCACTTCAAGTTTTATTTTGCAGTATCTCAAATTAAATAGTGCTGAAGTTGATTTAGCCACTTTGTCACTATTGTCCTTGCCTAAGCCCTACGAAGTTTAGGGTATCCTTGCTACCTCATTATTTCATGTCATGTGAACCAAAAATTTAAATCTTTTTCAACAGGTTTATATGATTCACTCCACTTCATTAGTTGGATTATGAAACAATACAAAATCCTATTAATTACTTCCATTCAAAATTTACCTCTTTACATGAGTTACTACTTTGGTATAATGTGAAATTATTTTTTATTTCAATTAGCATCTGAGTGTCAGAATTATTTCAATTCATTGTAACTTTTATTTTGTGCTCTATTTATTTACCTTCATTTTCATTCAGGACTTCACTAAGTAAATTTAACATTCATATGTACTCTCAATCCAGGAGTTTGCAATTTCTGGCCTATGTTGTTGAAACTTACAAAATTTATGTTTCCAAATTCTGATATCCCAGTTTAGTTTCCGTCTGATAATGGTTGGTGGATGTCATTCAGTCCCAAATGAGAATAAATTGGTGGAAGGAAACTATAATGGAAAGAACCAAAATCACAGATAATTTTGTTTAAATCATGTACTTAAAAAATATTAAGGAAACGTGTATGACCATGTGAATACGGTGTGAATTTATTCCTGGAGGCACTCACAATGAAGGACTGTAAATGCAGCTGCAATTTTATTAGTTCCACTTTAGTTCTGTCTGTTCTCAAAGATGAAACTTAAAATATTGTTTCCCTCAGTAAGTGTTTGATAGACAGGCATATGTTTTAAATGCTAATCTCCATGGAAGATAATAAAAACATATTTTTTTAAAGTCTGTAATCATCATATAGCCAAATAAGAGAAATTTCTCTATAACACTTTGAAATTAATTCTATTTCTTAAAATAATCATCAAAATGACATAATAATAAATGTACACAATTTGATGAAAAGTGAAGCCAAATTTGAAAAATGCTGAGTAGATGAATTTTTTCTTGTGTGTGTTATGCTCTAGCATGCAGGAAGAACTCTATGAATAATTGCAAAATTTGTACAACACTAGAAATTTAATTCTTAATGGAAAAATGATAAAAAGTTTACATGAGTAGAAACAAAAGTATTACCCCAATTGAGAAAAATTATAATGGGAAATAGAATGTAAACAAAGCAATATATATATATATATATATATATATATATATATATATATATATATAAATGCTAGAGTTTATTTAGATCAAGATACACTGCCAAAGAAGATCATAGTGTTTCCAAGAGAGAAATCATTTTCCACTTAGGATGAGATATTGAGGATTTCATAAGGGTTTGAGGATATGGAAAAAAAGGTTATCTGAAGAATGTCATTTTCCTTGATTGCTTCGAACACTGCAGATCTTCTGGGAGTACCTGCATAGAGTGTTTGTTTGTTTGTTTGTTTGTCTGTTTGTTTTTAGTACCCAGAATCGAACTTCAGGTCCTTGTGCTTACGAGGCAGGCGGCGGAACCACTGAGCTAAATCCCTGGCCCTACATAGAGTTCTAAATTGTGTTCGCAATTGCAGTTCTGAGGATTCCTCTCTCTTCTGGCTCCCAGAAGACTTTCGGCATTAGATAATAAAGAGTTCTGTGCATATCTTTTAGAGAAGGTGGGTTGGGACACTTAGGGAGGAAAGAAAGGGCTGGATATTGAAGGTTTGTTGCTGTCTTACAACTACTTACTGAGATATCTTTAATTGGAATCCCTTTGTTTTTGGATGACTTTAAGCAGATTTTGGCTATTACATTTTTTTAAGGGTTTTAATTCTTTTCACTGCCAATGCTATTAAGTTTTTGAAAGTGTTGTGATTCTTTGCATTGCCACCGGGCAGCTACTACATTTCCCTGACAAACCACCAACGTGAAATAATTGAAAAAAGTGTTCATATCCATAATTGCTTAAAGCTGAGAGGCCATGTCCTTAGTGGAGTCACCAATCGGATCTCCTAGAGGCTGTTCCTCAGGGATGGGTGACCTTCAGCGGTGGCAAACCAATGACATGTGCACTGCAGCAGGTTGTTTGTATTCTTGAAAGCTCTAAAATGTTTCCCAACACTACCTGAGTTCTGATTTGCAGCAGATCTAGGCAGGAGAAAATATTGTTTGTCCTTTTAGCCCTTTTAACAATTTTAGCTTTGATCTCCAAGCCTCAGTCACTGAACGTCTAGAAGTTCAGTTGCAGTTGCCTTGAAGTGGGACCAGTAGGTCTTAATCTTCTTATAATGCTTATGATCTTAATATCCTGCCTATCAGGATATTGTAAACATAAAGTAGGTGGTGGCCTATACATATAGGCTAGGTTTTCAGTTAGAAGTAATATTCCTATAGAATCTTACATTAACAGTTATAAAATTTTACAAGAAACATGTAAGATAAAAATAAACAAAACAGAGCATTTAGGATACCAATTATGATGACAGTATTATATCAAGACTATATTATTTTTATTTTTTCAGTGTAAAATGCTTTATTAATAACAGGTTACTTTTGCGCCATTACAAATATTAAATATAAATTTTTATTCTAAAAAATAAAATACCTTTTTAAGTAAAGTGTGCTTGTTCATAGATAAGTTTTATAGTTTACTAATTATCAAGCCTTAATTATTAGTTTGTCACTACCTGTAGTATACAGTAATTAGGAATATATGCCATAATAATTTTAATTTAAACATACTACAAATAGTTGTACTGTTCTAAACAAATATATCTCTCTAATGCTTTGGTAGGGTAATTAGACTGATCATTACAAGTAACATTCGATCAAAAGACTAATCAACGGTCAAAGCAGAGATGAAAAGTTATCAATATTCTTCAACAGGTAACAGTTCTGTATTTTCTGTTTTTATTGTTCTCTTCTGAGCTGTACAAACCTACTCCTCTTAAGAGCATTTTTGGTGAATTGCTTTTTAGACACAAGTACTACCATTATAGTCTTATTTTTGTGTTTAAAATACAATCATATTCAATTTAAACCTACAATTACTTTACTAGTTCAAAAGCTTTCTCTCTTTCCAAACTACGGGCTAAAGACAAGACTTTCGATGGTTTATATTGGTGTGTGTGCCCTACCTTTCTCTTTTAAGTCATTGGCCTTTCTCTTCTAGCATTGGAAGAAAAAACAGGAAAGGAAAAGACAAAGGAGGAATTGTCTTATCTGTAGGACGGGTTTATTCTGTTGGTTATTCCTGTTTCTCTGGTGAACATAGAGCAGAAGAGAAAGTGGAGTGTGATTATGATGTAGTCGTTTATTGAGAGTTTCCCCCACAAAGAAGAAGAGTGGTTTTCTTACCAGCAGGATTAATTTACAAGGCTGGACCCATGGAGATTCATTGTCCTACACTTCAACTCAATTGCATATATTTTTTTGTTGTTCTTTTGTTTTGTTTTACCTTCACTGAGTTCAGGTGTTTAGTGAAAAATCAAAGAGACTCTCTTGAGACAGGACCCCAGCACTGATACTGTTCCAACCCAGAATATAATCTATTAATGAATAGTGACTGAAGAGATATCAAAGGACAGAAAGACTATAAAGGTGGAGCATCCACAAGGATCTTGAAGTTACCAAATTACAGCCTCTACTCAGCTCCAGCCAGGTGTTTTCATGTTGGAAGACAGGAAGGTAGTCAGCTTGTCAGCTCAATTTTTCAAAAGAAGCAATAAATCTAGGTTTCACCAGAGATATCTCTATTCTTAAATTTTGGTTAAAATTTAAAAAGTCCTCAGTGGGGATTTCAATCGATTTTTAGCCCAGAAATAATAGTAGGTTTAAGCCTTCAGGCTTTTGGACTCAAAAATCCAATTTTATTGGCTGAGAGCTATCCCTTTTTCCAACATTTTAGTCATATTATGTAAGTTCATAGTTATTTTTTAAATAACAATGAGCAAAATTTCTGGGATTATTATGGAGATCAAAACATTCACATTGTTATTTCTAACTTCTTTATAGTTATAAATTAAGCAGAGGTATAAAATAATCAGTGATCATCAGGGAAATAACATAGTGAAAGTTAAATTATAGGAATCCAAAGAAAATCCTACATTTCTGTCTTCATTAAGTGGAAAATTATTCTCCGTGGCACACAAATTTTTAAAGGTATTTATGTCATGCCTCCCCACTCAGTAATTGATAATCCCACATATGATTTGTTACTTTCCTTTCTTTCTATTCTACTTTGTCTGGATAAAATTTCCCTTGATATTGGGGAGGTTATTTTTTGTTTTCTTTATATTAAATTAATGAAAACAATTAAATCCACTTCAAATCCTAAAAATATGGTAATATTTTGTTAACAAATATTTTTATTTTTTCAATATCTTTTAATCCGTTCTTCTGTGCAAAAAGCCCTCTTTATAAAAATTGTGTCTGTCTGTCCACGGAACATTAGATTCAGAGCTAAACACAGATGAAAATTGTCCTACGAATGATCTGAACAATGACACTGAAAGGAGGTTCCTGCAGGTACAGCTACGCTCACACACAAGTACCTTTGGCACAGTTTTCCTAGCTCAGGACCTCATTTACTGCATGGGATCCATCTGCTCCTCCACATGTATATTCACAGGTACCACTGCACTCAAGGCTCAACCCCATCTCCCCAGCCCTTCTCAAACTTAGAGGATGTGCAGTTACCCTGAACATTGCAGTAACATCCATTAGGGTCTTCAGATTAGGACCAAACCTGAATTCACTATAAGGACAAAGAGTGGGACATTTGTGATGATCAAAACCTGGGGTGGGAGACTTTCTAGTTGGGGTGAAAATTAAAATTGGCATCTTGGCCAATGAGAAGAACGGGACTCGATGTTCTGGGCACCTCATTCGATGCCCAGTGACTCAACGCATTAACTCAACTAACTCAACCAATAGCTCATTACTTCCCAGGCAGCACGTCCCTCACCTATCTGCTTCTAAATCTGCTTTATGGCTTCTAACGTAAATATTTTTATCCAAAATACAAAAGTAAGGCCTAAAAACTAATTTTTCTTTATTTTAAAATAGAAGTGGATTTTCTTCTCTTGAGAGCAAGGAAACCTTTGCCCTCTAAACTATTCATGAGCAAAGATAAGTGATTCTATTAATTTGAGGATCAAGGCATCACAGACCTTTTCAGATCTGAATTTTTTCAATGACGAAAAAGAAAATAAGAGGGAACGAGATCTTTGTATATAAGCTGAGTTTGAATATTTATATACAAGTACCTACCTATTTATTTATAAATAAATATAAATTGAATTATTGTGAAATATTTAACTGGAATTAAATAGAACATGTGTCTTCATTTTCAGTGGCTCTCAGACTAGTGTAGATACACATTTAAACAGAAAAAAGTCCAAATTCCAAAAGAAATCATCAATACTATAAAATTCCACAAAGATATCAAAAAGGTGAAAACTCAGAATTATCTATTAAATTTGATATCCTAAGATCAGTAAAATTGTCCTGTAAAATGTTGACTGAAATCATATTGTTGTGATTAGAGTAATTAATAGTTAGGAGGGAAACAGGAGATAGGAATTGTAGATTAAATGTTCAGGAAGCGAAACTCGGAGAAAATGAAAAGATTATAGGTAACAAGGCACATTAAAACAGTGAATATTTGGGAAAGACTTTATATTCTTAGGTTTACACTTATTGAATCAATAGAGAAAGACAAAATAGAGATAGCAGAAACATAAGATGCAATAAATAGGAAAAACTGATAAAGAGATAGTGGACTAAATCCAGAAAAAGGGTAAAGGTCGAAATTTAGGTGATAGCATAGCCTTTTCTCTAAGAAAAGGGAAAGCCTAAGATCCATGCAGGGTGTAGATAAATTAGGAAGGGATGTGGGAAGAGATATTTAACCAAGATGTTTGCATTGCCGCTCTGAGTGGAGGCACTTTTTCTTTTGTTATCACCTGTGAGCCACTGTTACCTCTCATCTGCATTATCACAACTGTTTCCCATCATTGACTATAATCTCATTTCCCTTTTCTCTATGCTATATTCAAAATGATGCTAAAATTATGCATGGTTATGTTCTCACTCTGGGCAGAACTCTTCAAATATTTGGCTTAAACGTCTACATAGTGTCCTATTTGATCAGTGAATGTCTAGTGTCTAAACCCACTCTTCACTACTTAATTTTCTGACCAGTCTGCTGCTGTCTGTCAGCTACCTGGCTTCAGCCACAGTGGTCAGTCTTGAGATTACCGGGCAGAATCCAATGTTGCTCAAGGCTCTGTATTTTATGTTCTCTCTACCTGAATACTCCTTCTTATAAAGTGTGAAAGTATGACTCAGTTTCTTTACTTCTTCAATGATTCAATTCAATGTGGACTTTTAGGCCACCATATCTAACACTTGGACAGTACTCATCTTTTGATATTTTCTATTCACATTCCCTAAATCATCTTTTCAAGGTGGACTAGCCATTTGAATTTTTTAACAAAATGTTTATGTTGTGTGGCTCCATCATGAAGGCAAGGATATTAATCTGTTGTTCACAGTACCATACTCAACTCCCATGTTGATGGATTCATAGGCACCCAATGTACATTTGCTAAATGTATGGTAAGAAGTAACTGAGAATTTAACCCCACTAGGGGACAAATGAAAAGATATTTTGAAGCAATGCTATTCATTTTAGGATATGCTAGACATATTAGAAATATCTATTTGCATGATTTTTAAGTTCAATAATCAGGAATTGACAATAAAGGAAATATATAGCTTGAAATGTGTAAATTAGCATTACCTAACAGATATATAATGTAAATTACAAATTCAAGCCATATATATTTTATTAAATATTTTAGTAACCATATGAGAAAAGTAAAAAGGAAAAGGGGAAATTAATTTCAAATATATAATATCTGTTTAAGTTTATCCAAAAAGAGTATCATTTGCACATGTAATTAATATAAAATATAATTAATGTTATTTCTCATTTTCATATTAAATAATCAAACTCCAATGTATTTTTCATACATAGAGCATATTTAAATTCAGATTAGTCACATTTCATGTGTTTAATAGACCATGTGGCTCATGGTTACTATCTCAGACAGTGTAGCTCTAGACAAATATAGAGTTTAAAATAGCTTGTTTTTAAATGAAAAATATTGTCTGCAGGAAATTGAATATGATAATAGGGCAATTGTTGAAATAATATAACAAGAAACCAGTTGCACCAGTAGGAAAATTTGGGAGGAAAGCGGACTGCAAATAAAGTTATAAATTATGTCAAAGGATAAATTTAGTGGGATTAAGGAGGATTAGAACATCTTAAAGAATCAGATTTTGTGATCAAAACTGAAGTATCAGATGGAGATGGAGGTTGTTACAGGCAAATATTTCCATTAGTAGCGGTATAATGAACACACCACTGACAGCTGGTGTAATGAACTAAAGGACCTTAGCCAAAGACTTCAAAGAAGGGGAATGACACTCGGATCAATCGATGATAGCAGTACAGTCTGGACAGTGACTACTGGCACCCATGACTCTCAAACTAGAAGATTTTAGCAGAGCTTTAAATGATTAATCTCTTAAAACTATTAATATGGGTTACGGAGATGACAGAAAATCCATCAATATGCAAGAGGGTGACCAGCAAGAGGACTCAGAGTAATAATGGGAAGCAGAATAGGAAAGAGGCAGTTGGAACAGCCAAGGTAGGCTTCCAAATTGGAAGAGGAAAACATCCCTGTGGAGGATCCAACTACATGAGGGTCCTATAATTATATATTGATAAAGAAACGTCCTAGTTACGGTAAAGGAAAATCTCTCTCCTAAGTAAGTTGGCACCGCTCCCAGTCCTAACCCTCTAACCTCAGATGGTTCTTTTCAAGGGCAGGAATGACTTCGATAATAGCTCCAAGATAGCCAAGATGAAATGCTCAAATCTGGGAAGCTTCATCAAGGCTAACTCTTCCAAAAATTCACTGAATATTTATTATCCTTGACATGACCTTTCTTAGTAAGGAATTCAGAAGCATCTTTAAATGGATGTAGGAAGAAGTGAAAGAGGCCCTAGCTGAGAACTGAGTCTCAAAAGAATTTAGCTGAAATTTTAGAAAAGAGTTTTCATTTTTAAAACTGTGAGGCAAGAGGAGAAAAGTCAATATACATGAGGAATAGCTTTGTTTATTTTTCCTAATGAACACTGAACTAATCACACAGTTATAAATAATTACAAAACATCCCTTTCTTCAATATTCAATATTCATTCAACAAGCATTTAATGAATTTTATCCATTTGTGAAGCTTATTATAAACGCAGAGATAACAAATGCAGAGATAACAAAAATAAACATTTCCTCTCAAAAAAACTGAAATGAAAGCAAGAAGCTGACAAACAACGATGATATAGCGGGGCTTTCCACAGGCTTTTTGCCTTAGGGATGAGATATTGTAAAGGTAGAATTTCATCTCAGCCAATGTATAGGCATCCCTCAAGAAGGAGACATTTCACAGATTTTACTTGATATAGGAACAGAAAAGAAAACCATTTGACACGTCATACAGCAAAACTGCCTGATATTTTCTCAACTCTGCCCCACCCACATGCCCTCTCCAAACCATTAATTCACATAACTCTCTGCAAGACAGTTACAAACTAAGTGAAGTCATTTTTTAAATTTTTCTCCTTTTTAGAACCAGCTAGACAACCTTTCAAAAAGCCCTTGGCCTCAGTCACACGTCAGATCAATTAAACTACGACCTCCAGAGTGAGATTCGGACATCCATATGTTTTTACACCTCCCCAGTGGTTCCAGTATGAAGAGAGGGTGAACATCACTGCCTGAGAGCATTCAGGAGACACAGGCCTGGTCTGAACTCAAAACATGACTTCTTCTGCTTCCATTATGATCTCTATAAAAAGCTGGAATTCTCGGCCTGAGCAATTCAGGCTGAGTAAGTGGTGTTCCAAATGCAACCAAGTAAACAAGAGAATTTTAAACATTTGGTACTGAGAGGGGTCAAAGATATTCCTGCAGTTTCTGGCTTGGATAGGCAGTAGAAACAGTAGTACTACTTATTGAGAAAGGAAGCCAGGGAAGGAAGTAAATTTGGGAGCATCAGAGAAAAAATTGGATGAGTCTGTACAATTACTGTCATCTACTTCCTACTATACAATACACATAATGTATAGTAAATTTATGATGAATAAGAGTTGTTGGAGCCCTGATATAAATGAAGCCAGACAGTTTTAGTTTTAGATATCTAGCTTTTTAAAGATTGCAATTAATTCTTTTTGAAATGAAAGCAATTAGAGTCCACATAATGGTATTAAAGAAAAAAAAATTCCTCATGACATCTGTAAAGAATGGCATGGTGCCTCTCTTTTTCCAGAGAATCCTGTGATAGCATGAGAACCAGTGCAACAGGTTTTGTATCAGGGAAGAGATGCAGTACCAGACTCAGCCCTGATTCCAACGAAGAAAAGTGGGAATTTTAAATTAATTGATAAAATTAATCAAGGAGTAGGATAGGGATCAGTGGATGGAAAAACCAAAGGAAAATTATCAAGAACAAGAGGTTCCTACCTAAACTGACAGGATGTGATTATTGTAGAAGGCAGGCCAGGGTGAGATGACATTGGTTAGATGCCAAAAGTGGGATATTTCCACAAACATTCTAGGCAGGGTACTTGCTCCAGTTGGATTTTACAAGACAAAGAAAGAAGCTCCAGGCTAGGGGTAGCCAAGCAGAGAGCTCATAAGACCTGACTAAAGCTTTGTTCAAAGGAGAGAATTTTTGACTATGCCGAAAGGACAGTGTTTCTTAAGGGTGCCACTCAAATTAAGAAAATACTGGGCCGGGGGTTTAGCTCAGTGGTTTCCCCACCTGTTGTGCAGGTGCAAGGACCCAAGTTCGATCCCCGGTACCAAAAAAAAAAAAAAAAAAAAAAAAAATTAAGAAAATAGTAACAGAGAACTTTTCTAGATTTCAAGAGAGGTAGCCCATAGAATAGTCAAATCATGTTTTTTTAAAATATCTTTCAATGGTTCTACTTTAGTATCTTTTGAATGTTTCAAGCATACCTGTGTGGGAACTTTAAACAAAGCAAAATAAAAGTAATTATTATTTTTAAATTGAAGAGATTTGAATAAGTACAATCTTTCAATCAAGGTTTTGTCAGTGTTCAACAACATAAAGCATTTTTTTCAGATTTCTTCACACTATAATTTTATGTACTTTTCTTCATAACTCCCCAAGATGTCAGAATCTATCCCATTTTTACATGCCCTTTTTGCAATTCTTACCAGTAAGGTTGTAAAATAAAGGCACCCTTAAGCTTCTATGCATTTAGTATTTTTATATAGAAAGCATAAATATAGTGCTATGAATTCAGTTTTTACAAGCTTATATGTGTCATAACTTATAATTATCTCTTGGGCTTGGTTAGACATTAAAATAGGAGAAATGGTACACTTAGAGCTCTTTTGCCTTTGATACCAGGCATGTACTGTTCTCCAAGAAAACAAATGACTCAATTACATTCTGGTTATTAAAGTGAGGTTTATTATGCTGTTCAACAAAAGTGCATTTCATAGCATTTTCATTATATTCAAATCATATCCAGAGTTACATACTTAAAAAGTAAATGAAATGTAGTGTTGTAGAGAATTACTCCTGTGTGAATTCAGGTAAAGTAAGAATAGTATATTATTCATAATAGAAAATCTCAAATACATATTTGAGCTATGAATACATGTAACAATGAATGATACGTTTTTAAAGAATATTTTATTGTGCAGTTAAAGGTAGTTAAGTCCAAAAAACAAACAACTTAAAAATTTTCTTACGGAAAATAAGTGACATGGTGTTCAATTTTTACAGTCTTATTGTAGGCTATCACTTAAGATTGCTTCACTTGTAACATAGAACACCTGATTTTTGTGGGTATTGAAGTTCATGAACTGAATGATGGCACTTCTCCTTTTTCCCTGGGGTGACATAGAGTCCTTTCCTCTACTAGCAATGGTGCCAAGTGTATGTTTTTTTCCCTACTATTTGTCTTTATTCTTTGAGATTAGATGAAATACTTCCATGTGACTATCCCCTATCAGGGAGCTAACATAAAGAATAGAATAGAAGATAATCAGAGAGAAAACTAATTATATTTGTTTTACTATCTGTATAATGTAAGTTATGCTATTCATCAACAAAATGTTAATTATATGAAAGATAAATTGTGTATACATAAATGGAATGATAAAAAATTAATCTAAAATTAATGACTAACACATTTTCTGACTTTAAAAATCTCTTTTATTCATGATTATGTAGAAGGAATATTAAAATAAGTTATATTCAATTACTTATTACCTATTGACAGAGTGGATTGTCCTATATTATTGTGTAATTCTAATTTGAGCCATAACATCACATATGTAAATAAATTTAAATGGATAATATTTTTGATAAACTTCTAACTTTTCACTCTAGCCTCTTGCACCAGTAACACAAAATTGTATTGATTTGTAATATGAAAGAAATTAGATCAAGCCAAACAGAGGTGAAGCTGTAGTTAGAAAAATAAACTAAAAAATAATTGAAAATGTGACCCCAACACCATTCTTTATATCAGCAATGCCCTCTACCACTAGCTGTTTATAACAGTGAAGCTGACAAAATTCCTTGAAATGTGTTTTCAGAGGCCACGACTCTTAAGAAAACACAATGAACCCTTCTATTTTGCAAAAGATTGTCACAGTGTTTCATTTCATCTATGAAGAGCAAGAGAGTATCTATCAACTTGATAGAGTCCAGTATTTTAAAACCTCATTAGAATTAAGTTGTAGGTAAAGATTGTCAATCCTAAAACACCAATACATTATGTGAAATAATCTCAGGTTTCTGTTCAGTTTTACTTTTAAATCAATTTTAAAAATTTAACTTAAGGTTTATATATTATAATTGTGAATTGTGAGATTCAAGTAAGTATAATTTAGACTTATTTAAAATCTATCTTAAAATTTTAATAAATTTTTCAGTATTTTCCTTACTTTTTTGTTTATTCTTAGAGTTTTCTATAAAGATATTTGGAAGTGTATGATTTAAACAAACAAAAGCAGTTAATCTTAAAAATATTTAAGGTAACAAAAAACATGGATGAATGGCCTTGGTACAATAAATTTTATTTTTATTGTGAAAATGTCAGTATAATTTTGACAAATCATATTTGATAACCTTATTAATATTGGGTTTTGAGATAAATTTTGCATTTATTTTTAAGGAAAATGATGTTCACAACTTTGGACACTCATTCATAATCAAAATTTCTAAAATGTGAAATTCTTATATGTACTGATGTTTTAAATTTCATTTTGGGATTGGTTAGAAACAGTAAAGGCTAAACTTTTTAGTTTATTTTTTCTGACTTTATGAAATATACACTGAAAAATACCTTCACAGAGAAGAAGATATTCTACTAATATTCAGTTACTGAATCCCCTTTATTTGTTGTATAATACTAAAATTCCATTCTACACCACGTTCCTATTGAATATTTAGCAGGAGCTGAGAGGAAGTACATCAAAATATCTGAACAATAATAACATTAAAAGATCTTATAGTTTTAGAAAGTACAATACTAAAAATTTGTGGCAGCATATTAATGCACAGTGAATAAAACTTTAAAATCAGCATGCAATAGTATATACATTTGAAATTTAAAAGCATCTAGATGCTTCTGATTGTCCAGTCATTCTAAAAAGCTCTGCATTGAAATCAGACACTCAATGGTGAATCTCACATCTGTATTCTCCCAATGCCCAATTTTCTCCAAAGAGAAATACATTTCTAAAAGTGCACTAACAATTCTAGTCCACTAGGGCTGAGTATATTATGTGTCCCTAATTTCCCAGGGGTATGAAAAATTAATGCTCTTTAAGAAGTGCCTACAAATTTTGAGGAGAATTTTATGGTCTTGGAAAATTGACTGGAATAAGATTTTAGTTACTTCATTTTCATTGATCTAGTGCTTTTTTTTCTTTTTTTTTTTTTTTTTTTTGTCTAGTAACTGGAAAGCTAGAAAAGAGCGATCAGTGTTTAACAGTGCCTCATCTAGTGTTAAATATCATGTCTAAAAACTAGTTCATCTGTCTTGGAATTCACGCTGTGACCTTCAGGGGTTGAATTGACATTTCCCGTGGAAAATCATCAACCCGGAAAAATGAAAGACTGAATGCTTTATTGTCAAATTTTAAAAATATATTTCTGAATTTTTAAAAATTATGTCATGTGCTTCTAGTAATAGTTTAAGAAAAACTATTAAACTATTAAAATAAAACTTCTTTTGTTTTCTTTATTTAGCTCTATTAGCCCCCTTAGTTCCTATCCCTACCCCTAGTTTGCATTTTAAGTTCCTTCTTCCTTAGCAAAGTTACTAAAAATGGGAATTAGTCTGGTGTAATAATTTATGAAAGTAGCCAATTTTTTAGCAAACCAGAATATTTAATCCTCTATTCCTATCTATGTTATGTTCACATCTACAATATTGTATAATTTAGTTGCCATGGAATTTAAAATATATTTGGCAATAATGTTTTTCCAGTGCTATGAGGAACACAATAAAAATTGTATATATTTAAAGTGTATAACAGGATAATCTGGGAATATATATCATTTATTCTATATATGTTAATTATTCTGAGAATTATAATTTCTAATATAAATTCTAATATTTATATAATTATAAACATACAAATATTTTATTTATACGATTTATTTACAAATAAATATATACTAAAATATAGATGAATATTATTTATTCTGAGAATAAAAATATATATATATATTTACCACAATCAATTTAATTAACATTTGTTACTTCTTGTCCTTATATTTTTTATGTTGAAAACATTTATCTCATTGAGCTCTATTGAATAAACATTTCTGACATTTGTAACATCTACCCAGAGCAATCATTTTTTTACATCAGTAAGTAAATTTTTTCTCTTTCTACCACTCCCTATGAGCTATAGATTTAACATTTACTTTGTCTCTCACTCTATTGCAATACCTTTTTAAAAAATGAAGTTATGATGACTATGATTTATAAATTCTATTGAAGCCAAAATAAATGACTCAATGAATGAATAACTAAATAAAATGAAATAAAGTCAAAAGAAAGAAATAAAAGGAGTTTCCCATATGATTTTTCAAGAGATAATGAATATGAAAAGTCATTTAATTGCAAGTGCTAATTCAATATTCCCATAGCCTAAGATAGGTAACAATTTGTAAGCTAGTAGGTTTGATGGTGGATTTTATTTGACCTCCTCGGTGTACTAAAATCTGTATAGGTTACTTAATTTTACGCATTTCTAACGTCTCATTTAATTTGTATAAAATCCCAACCTAGAAATTTAAACCTAGTATAACAAAAATTAACTGAAGAAATAGCAGCAGCCTTATTTAGGGAAAAATAAAGGTGCCTTACAAGACATCTTTCTAACTTATTTTCATTTATTTTGCAAGTTTATTAAAGGACATGATTTATTCATTGCTGCCAAATACTTATTGTTCTAAATGGTTTCTGACCCAATGTTTCAAGTTTCTGGTTCACAGGAAACTTGCACTGTGCATTTCTTGGTTTATAATTTGTGAACAGAACCGATAACCTTTTGGACCACACACATTTAATATAGTAAGAAATACTTTTTTAAAAAATTTAACAACACATGCTTACTAACATAGTTTGATATTACATCATTTTAATAAAATAAAGATTATATTTTATGCATTTCTTTGTGTTTTATTGTTTTGGAAATATGATTCCAGTTAATTCTGAATTGGGTAGCCATTGATATATGTAAAGCATTAAAAAGAAGATTAATTACAAATGTATGTCTTTCTTGATTTTGTTTTGTTCTAATGAGTGATGACATTAGCCAGCATTTTCTCCACTGACTGTTTTCTCTTACTCATTCACAGACAACTGGCTTTAGGTCCAGGTTCTCCATTCACAAGTTGACTAATTTAAGACAAATCACTTATGTCCTCTCAGACCTGTTTTCTTAAGAGGAAATTAAAGACACTGAAACACACACTTTCTAACCTCCTTTAAATTTGAAAATAGGGTTATATGACATGGAGATGATTTAGCTGGCAAGTGTTCATGAATTAGGAAAAGAAAATATTTTGAAACAGAAACTTCATTCCACATACACTGTAGTGCTTTTCCATATAAAGCAGGGTGTTTAATGTACATTTTTATCAGGTTAAAGGAGTTCTTGCATACTTCAGAGGGTGTCACAAATAGATGAATAGAAAATCAGTTTTAGCAAATTAGTTTTTTCATTAATGTAGATAATTTATTTTGTTAATATAGCAAAATAGATGCATTCTAATGTCAGATTATTCTTTTATTTGTGTGTGTGTGCGTGTGTGTGTGTGTGCGCGCATGCACGCACATGTGTGTGATGCTGGAGACTAAACCCAGGGCCTTCCCATTGACTTTATTTCCAGCCTTTTTTTATTTCTTATTTTTGAGAAAGGGTCTCGGTAAGTCACTAAGTGGTCCAGGCTGTAATCCTCCTGTTTCTGCCTCCCAAAGTGCTGGAATTTCAGGCATGTGCACCACACCTGGCTGTCCTTTCCTACTTCTCATCCTCTTATACTATAATGGAAAAATACTGTATGGTCAGATTTTTAAGACATGTTTTGATAGTTTAGATTTAATGTGATATATATTTTATATTATTGCTATTTATGTTTTCAGTATTAATGATTTTATTCATCATGGGTATAACACATGTTTTAGAAGGTGTATAACACATGCTTTAGAAAATATTTGCAGGAGACAATGTTTACAATCCCTGTGTGGAACTGGTACACATACATACTACAATTTAATTCCTATTTTCATCCCCTTTTCTCACCTTACCCCCTCCATCTCTCGATCCCTTTCCCACTTAAGAAATATATATCGCCCTACTTGCTATTATCTTTTTTTTTGCCTTTTATTTCTACGTTGAGTTTCTCATACAAGAGAAATCATGCAATATTTAAGCTTGCGTGTCTAACTTATTTTACTTAATATTATGGTTTCGATGTCCTACAAATGACTCAAGTTTATCTTTGTTTATGGCAGAGTAGTACCTCTCAATTCTTTCTCAGGTCTTCTTCCCCTCAATTCCCTCATCTTCTATATAGTTTTTATACTTACCTTAATGAGATTGAAACATAGTGTTCCTTTCTCCCACAACTGTGTTTAGTACAAATGTTCAATGAGATTCATGAGGTAAACTGTAGGCATGTTTATGTGTATTTGTATGTGTTTATGTCTTTATAATATTTGGAGCAATGTTTGCAACATGGTGATTATTCAGTCTTTGGAAGTTCCATTTACCTGTTTGGTTTGTCAACAGAATTTAAGGGATTCATTTGACTTGTGCAATTTTTTCAATAGTTTTCAATTTATTATAGTTCCTTATTATTTTTTTTGCACAAGTAGTGTCTTTAGAAAACTGACTAAGATGAATTGTTTACGACTGTTCCAATCTTTTAAACCTACAGCATAACAGTACCTATAAAATGAATTCATTCATTTTAACAAATGTGTTGATATACATTCTTACACTTTCTAATTACATTTAATTAATGCTTTGTAAATTATTTACTATTTCCTGGATGTCATTCCTGGCAGATTGTTTAGTCCCTTGATCTCCATCCTTAAAAGCAAACCTCAGAAAACAGGTCTTGTACTTGCTACTCTCTATCATAAACTGTTCAGTGGCTACCCGTGTCTGGGCATGGTATGCATACAAATTACAGAGTTTCTACTATTTTCAAGGAGAATAAGAAAAGCTCCCAGAGTAAAAAAAATTTCCAAAGTGCTCTGAATTTCCTCCTATTATCTCTCAGCCACATTGCCTGCATATAGAATTTTGTAGCCTAGTTGGGGCTTCTTTCCCTAGAAATAATGTACTTCCATCAAACATTGCTTGCTTTGCTACTGGAGCTTCAAAATAATTAAATATTAAATCAGGGAACACCAGGTGTCTTTTCACCAGATCTGTTCTGCATCAATTGGTTGTCATTTGATTCATTTAGAAACAAATTTGAGTGTGCTGAGCAATACGTTATAGTCTTTTGAAAATGATCTTGAGCATGATTTATTGGTAAGTTCTGGAGTTAACAAAGTTGTAATAGAGTCACCAGCTTATCTCATTCTGCTGCAAGACTGGGTACACACCACTTCCACAATTGATCATTGGGTTTCTAAAGAAAGCACCTCGGATCAGTTTACGAAAGTAGAATCATGTGATCCTAATTTAGCAATGGCTGTTTCACAGAAAGCACCAGCTTCAAGATAGTAGTGACAGAATAACTGTCACATGCAAGGTTAGCCTTCAGTGAATTATCTAGTTATACACGGTGGCTAGATGGCTAGAAAGGACAACCTGAGCAAGAAATAGGCAATGGCCAATGATTTGGGATGCAATGTCAGGAACTTGAAATAAAACTAACTACTGAAACCAGGAATTTTGTCAATGGAATAAAAGTTGCTACTATATGTGTCTGGTGTGAATGTTCACCCCAAATCCCCATTCGCAGAGGAAAGGGTTAACAGTCAGTCACAGTATCACCTGGTCCTGAATGTCCAGCTTCCTCTGAAGCTATCCCAGGGTTATAGCTTTTCTTCACGATGTAGAAGGTAGAATTTCAAACTTGAAACCTGACAGAAAAGCCACTACAGTTGTCCACCTCAAGCAAAGCTTATTTTATTTTAGATATTTGTAGCATTGACCCATGGCTTTGTCAATTTTCTTACTTTTCCCCTGGTAAAGGGATATGCTCTTCTTTTCTTCTTTGGGTATACAGTGGTGCCTCAGTTCACAAACTTAAATCTTTCCATGATTCTGTTTCCAAATCAAATTGGACAAGATCCGAATTAAATTTCCCCATAATATGAACATTAAACCTAACCATTGAATTTGATGTGGTTCTTGTCCAATTCTGTTTGTGATCATAATAGTGGAAAAAAATTAAGTTGGTGAACTGAGATACCACAGATCTTCCAATGTTCCAGATCTGTGCACAGTTTTCATTTCTAACTCCCTATCTAGCCATCTGCAGTCTTGTTTTTTTCTTTTCTTCCCCTCAGTAATCCCTACCTAATCACTTGTCCTGTTCTACCCAAATCAGCCTTGCCTCCCCTCCTCAGATTGAGAAGCTGCCATTCTTGGTCTCCATAGCCTCACTATTTCCAGAATGGAGTGGGGTGACATCTACTTTTATGAGTTATTATTCTGCATAATATTTACTTAGCATTGTCTAATGATTGTGCCTTTTTAGTGCTGCTCTGGTCAACTGTGAGATAGATTTTATCTTTCTCATATGATAAGACTTTTTTAATATTCATATATATTTTATTTGAGTTACTGAGGATGGCATAAATGATATACTGAGGTAGGTATGTATGATATATCTAAGTTTAAGGCAGTATAGATATCATCAGAGTGATTTTAATGTAGAATTTAATGGGATTTTCAAAAGAAATATAAAATTGTAAATTTAAATGTATTTGAAAGTAAAAAACATATCAGTGTGACTATGCAAAAACAAGACATCATCACTATAGTTTTTTTTTCTTAAAAATAAAAATATAATTCAAAACCATGTGGAATTTGAGATAAAACAGTCAATGTATCTAATCTAGTAAAACAGCTATTCCAGCATGTGATTATTATAAATTATTTTATAATTTCTGGAAAAAGATTTGCAGATCTATTGACCATAAATAATGATTGTATAAAATATGTTATGCTCAATTATATAAAATAGATATAAACAAACATTAAAAAGATCAAAAATGTCTCTTAAAGATAATTTTCTTCAAATGATGCTCTCTGGAAGTGTCTTGAAAATGAGGTTGTTAACACATTTACTATGATCAGTGGTTTAAAGAAACACTAATAGTAAAGGGCAAATAAAGTGCCTTTTCTCTTCTAACTTAATATTAAGTTAGCTCAACTTCAACGTTGCTAGAGTTGCAACATGCATTATAGAACACAGAGCTAATTGCTTTAGTGTTTCAGCCCTCCAAGCAGTGCAGATGTTATGCAAATGGTTTAGTGCTCATTTTCAGAAAGTAAACAATTGTGGTAAATTTTGCAAGGGTATTTTCTTTTTTTTATTAGCAGTAAACTTGCTAAAATTTTTGCTAGCTGCAATGTTACTGCTCAGATAAATTGAAATTTTTGTGGACCAAAAACCTGTCATATTTGAAAGTACAATGGATTTTTTTTCTAATTGTAAAACTTCACTACACTAAAGAACAACATGGAGTTAAATAGAACAATTAGTATTAAGTTAGCACTATGCTCTGATAAAACATATAATTGCTGTCCAGAGACAACCCAAATTTATCAGGTGTGCAGCCAATAGCTATAAAATGATAATAGGCTTATTTTTTCACATAAAATTTGTCCTCAGTAAACATTTAAAGCTTTCATAGTTCTGCACCTATTTTGTGTCACAAATAAATATGAATTAAGAAAAATACTATTAATTATAAATAGCGGTAACAATTATTTTAAAATTAGGTCAGTAAATAGTTTGTTATCATTGGTGAATATTTTATCCATACTGGTTAGGAATTTGAATCTTAATGATTTGTAAGAATTCCTCCTATATGAAAGCAGTGAATAGATACTGCTTGATTACATGAATCTCTGAAAGAATGTACATTTTCTATTACTGTAGTACCAAATTACTACAAATGAAAAAAGTAAAAAAAGTTACTACAAATGTAGATACTTAGAATCTTACAAATTTATTTTATAGTTCTGTGGGTCAAAAGTCCTAGAATAAAATCTCTAGTAGGGCTCTGTTCCATCTGGAGGCTCTAGAGCAAAATCTTCATCCTTATTTTATTTCAGATTCTAGATGAAGCTATCTCTCCAACTTCCAAGCCAGCAATGTAACAGCTTCTAATCACTTTCAGGCTCTCTCTATTCCGCTTTCTCTTACCTCTGCCTCCATGGTCACATCTCCCTTCCTGATGCTGACTCTGGATTTATCTGTATCCTATAAAGTTCACTGGCTCCATTCATGTAATCCAAGTTAATTGTCATCATCTCAAAAACCTTAACCATATTTGCAGTTTCACGAAATTTGCATTCAGTGAGTAGAATATTAACACCCAAAGGACACGGCCATCTAAAACTTTGGAATTTTACCATATCTGGGATAAAAGTCTTTGAGAATGAAGGTAAAGATCCCAGGAGGAGATGACTGTATATTATGGTTGGACCCTAGATCTAATAGGAATTTCTTTAAAAGAGACAGAACAGTATTAGATACCAATCTACACTATGGAAATGGGGTGGATTCTCTCCCTTAGAGCCATCAGAAGTCAACAATCCTGCCAATACCTTGGTTTCTCATTTCTGGCCTCCACAGCTCTGAGAAAAAAATCAGTTGTTTGAAGTAATCCAGTTTGTGGTAATTGTTATGGCTGGCCTACTTAATATAGTATTTAAGTTAGCATATTAATAAGACTTAGAGATTCTAGGATGTGGAGATGTAGATATTTTGGAAGAACATTATTCTACTTAGCAGAAATGCAAATATCCTACCAAAGTTGAAATACTAACCTCATATTTTGGCATGTAACAGCATTTTGTCTCATCATTGTAGCAGGGTGGTCAAAACGGTATTTTAACAAATCTCTTTATGATATGATATCTAAGAATAAGCTTGACAAAGCCCTTAATGAAAACTTCTTGGTGAAGGCAGAATTAAGCATGAGTGCACACATGTACACACTCGGGAAACTTGTTTTACTACTCCTATAATTTAAAAATATTTTCTGCTTTCTTTGTCTTAGTTCCTAAATGCAAGCAAAACATAATTCATAGAAAAAGTTTCTCAATTGTGATTCTCTAAGCAAATGAAATTCCAGGACCACCCCTTACCATCTCTGTGTTTTCCCTTTGAATTTTGATTGATTTAAAATGAAATGGATATCTAACTGTGATACTTGAATTGCTTAGACAGTTGTAAATCTCCAAAATACGAATGTATAATATACTTGTTTTAGAACATACACAATGTACAATACAATTTTAATGAAAATTTAAACATAAATGGTTTAAAGGATCATACATTAAATGATCATAAACAATTATATTACTTATTTCCCCACCTTTGATTATCCAGAAACTAATATTCTAATATTTGCATCTAAAAGACCCAACTTAATCAAATATTTTTTACAACCATGAATTAAGCAATTCTCGCTCTCTCTCTCTCTCCCTCTGTCTTTCTCTCTCTTTCCATCCTAACTATCCCTCTCTCCTTCTTCTACTGGAAATTGGACTGAGGACCTTTACACTTTTGTACATTCCCAGCCCTATTTATTTTTTACTGACTTATTTTTGTGAAAAATATTCTCTAAGACACCAAGTTGCCTAGTCTGTGCTTATATTTGTGATTTTTCTGTATTTACTTATCAGAGTGCTAAAATTACAGGTGTGTACCACCATGTCTGGCTCCAATTATGTCTCTGTCAGCTTTTAGAAGTAGTAACTAAATCCTGGCTTCTCCTTTTCCCATGGTTTTGAACTTCTTCCAGGTGTAATAATATGAATACTTCCTCACTGTTTGATGTCAAACAATGCAGGTAATTCCAACAAATATTTCAGCACAAAAATATCATAAATAGACAAAGAATTAATCATTTAATGCAAGTGATTATTACTTCTTACTGTCTTAAATTTCTTTTCAGAAAAGATAAAGATTACAAAGTTCCTCCCTGTCAGTTACAAGAACATATGGGAGTTATGAATAATTGAATTTCGTTGAATTGCAATAGGCTCACCATTTCTCAGAAATGAGTACCTTTCCATATAGCAATAGCAAAGAAGATGAGTATCAAAGAAAAGCATTCTGACAGCTCTATCTGCTACCTGGATTTCAAAGCACACCTAATTTTTTTCAAGAAGACTTCATATTCAATAGTTTAAAGAATAAAAATATAGAACCCTAGAGTACTTTTAAGATTAACAATATAGAATATTAGAGTATTTTTTTAAACTACTAATATTGACAACCTTTATTATATTGTTTCTTTCTATTACTCAGGATAGAAATTTTTGTGAAATTATATGCGTAATGTACTTTAAACTATGAAGGAGTATTGAAATATTTCCTTTAAAATCATATAAACCAAATATAGTACCAAGAACATTGCTAGGCCAGTCTTGGCTACTTGTTAATGTTTTGGTATATTCATATAATAAAGAACTTGTAGGTACCTATAAAATAAAGTAGTGCATAATAATTAATGTTAAATATGTTCCTAAATCTACATTGTTATTCTAATACATGATGGCATAATTGTTCTTGATTGGAATAAAATGTTTCTAATTACATACCAATTTCTTAAAAACACACTTAGAAGTATGCATCTTTTTAAGCTAATGAAAGTAATCATCTAAAAAACATCCATATTTAACTAATGTAATTATCAATAAGTTCAAAGTAAGGGTGAATAATACACTA
This sequence comes from Heterocephalus glaber, assembly GCF_053883595.1. Taxonomy (NCBI): domain Eukaryota; kingdom Metazoa; phylum Chordata; class Mammalia; order Rodentia; family Bathyergidae; genus Heterocephalus; species Heterocephalus glaber. Next base: position 15,782,944 of record NW_028258142.1, on the reverse strand, counting down.
AATATATTTTTTCTGAAACACAGAGTAAGAAATATGAATTGACAAAAATATTTCATGTTTTTAATGACTATTTTGGCTATCCTAAATTTAGAAAAATCAGGGAAAAATAAATCATAGATATAATAATTTATATCAGCAAGAGGAAGGGGAAGATAAAGAGAAGAAAACAATGTAAGGAAATAAAAGGATAGAATGATTTTTTTTTAAAGTTTAAAAGAAAGTAATTCTAATCTCATCATGGAGTCTCTTTGATATTATGCTGTATAAACTATAAAGACAAATTCAAAAGTAGTCTGTTCCTTTAGAAAGTGCTCTATTCTATTAACTTTGCCTTCTAATTTTAGTACCATTTCTCCAGCATTCCAGAATCAACAGCATCCATGTTACTTTGGGTTGTTAAAAATGCAAATTCCCAAATTCTAAATTCTATTTTTTTTTTTATTTTAACCAGAGATCAAACTCGGGTCCTTGCACTTGGGAGGCAGGTAGTGGAACCACTGAGCTAAATCCCCACCCCCAAACTCTAAATTGTAGAAGAGCCAAATCAAGAAATTCAAGAGTAAGTTCCAAGCAGTATTTTTTAAACATCTTCAAGAGATCCTCAGAGACCGTAATCTAAATCATCTTCATGCCTTTTTAAATCTCTTGATGTTCACCAGTTTCTATCCAAAGAATTTATTCCCCATATAAAGGTAAAGGGAATATGGTATACTTTAAGGTGTTTTATTCCCTCTCCTTAAAGCATTAGCTGAACTAGACCAAGACACTACTGAGCATATGAAAAAAGCAGTGTGTTTGCATGTTTGAAGTTCAATATATCTTGAGAGAAAAACAAAATTAGTAATTAAAAATTTCAAAATGAAAATACTCTACTGTGTAGGTTTAGAATTTCCAAAAACAGAATTTTGAGGATGTGTTTTCAGTCTACACCTCTTTCATTACACATCGGTCCAAAATATCAATGGAACTGTTTTCCTTGAAACTAGGTCTAAAAATTCAACATTAAATCAAGATTATTGAGATTTTCCTGATTCCTTCAAAATAAAATATAAGTGATTCAGTAGTTTTAACACCTTTGTACTTTTCTACTTTGTCCCAAATTTTTAAGCTTTTTTTAATCACAAAACATTAACCCCTCAACAACTTTGTGCAGTCATTTTCAAAATTTCATTTTTGCTAGGTCTGCAGCATGTATTATTGCATTCGCATTTGAACCTATACTACTCTATTCATTTTAAGTTACATTTCAAGATCTCTTTTTCTAATAAAATGCAGTCACTGTGTTCTTATAATTCTTATTCCCTATCTCAGGCTTCTATATTCTTGTTGATTATTTGCTTACTCATAACTTCTCTCCATGAATGATATTCAAAGTTAACCATAGAATGTATTTTTGGAGTAGTACATTTTTAGTTATATTTTAGACATAAATCCTTTTGCCTAATTTTCTGCTATTCATTCATTATTACATAATTTTAGTTTTATAAATTTCTGCAAATACTACTTTATGCTCTGTACTAGTTTCCTAGAACTGTGATAGTAGAGCACCAAAAAACAGTTGACTTAAACAAGAAATACTGATTTCTTTATAACTCTGGTACCTAAGACCAAAAGTAATAGATTTCATGGGGAGTGGATCTATTTCGAGCCTTTCTAGATCGGTGGCTTCTAGATAGTTGTCTTCTCCCTGCTTCACATATTCTTTTCAGTGTACTTCTCTGCATCCCTGTTTCATGTCCTTATGAAGGTGTTCTTCATATTGCACTAGGGCTCACCATTATGCACTCATTTTAACTTAATAATATATTTAAAGATTCTTTTTCTAAACAAGCTTGCATTTTGATAAACCAAGGGTTAGGAATTTGATATATGAATTTCAAGGAGAACAAAATTTAGTCCATATACTTTCCCTCAAATCAAACATAATGAGATAATTCATAATAAGATATAAGAAGTATGATATGTGGAGAAAGACTACATGTTTGGATAGTTTAAGGGCAAAAAAAAATCCTCACTGCTTACCTCAAGATCATAATATTTTACCTGCAAGGCATAAACCACATGAAAACATCAAAGTATTTTTTAAAATCATTTCCCTCTTTCCCACCTTTCTCTATTGGCATAGTTTAAAGCCACAGGAAACATGTAAAATAACATCAAGTTTAAACATTTATTGTTAAATAAAATGCCTTCTTAAGAGCCACAACAGACCTTTAGCAAATCATTGCTGAGCTGTTGCACTGCAAGCACTGAGGAAAAATTCAATCAATTTCTTCTGTATTCAATTGGAAAACACTGAAATACTATCCCTGAATAGGCTTGCTTGAAAAGAATCCACCATTTTAATAATGTTATCATTTGGTATTATTTCCCAGGAGAATTGGTGTGGATGTAATAATCCAATTGAAAAGACTTTTTTGAATGATATCCCTTATTGTTGGTTATCAGGTGATCGGCATTATGCCATGCTGTTTATAAAGCACCAGAAGCATTTAAAAATACCTAATTCCTTTATATAATTTAGATCACTCTGAATGGAAGACAAAACAACATAGTATCACTTTAGTAGATTTATGCAAAACATCTCTAATAAAGGAGAAATGAGCATAAAATGGCAGTGTGCTTTTCTCATTAAGAAGTAAAATGTTAAACCTTAGTATAAATTTATTATAATCTCTATCTCATGAGACAAAGCTTTCTTTTTTTTAAGCTTTTAAAATAAAAAAGACTAGTTAATTGATTTAAAAATGTATAGACATAAAATTTTAGATGTATGGAATTTAGAAATCACATACTATAAGCAACAATTTTGCGTCAAATGAAGAAACAAAAAATTGTAGAGGTTTAACTGATTTCAGCAATAGTCTGGGGCTATGAGACATAGAAAGTACAATTTTATATAATTCATGATTCCTCAAAGTTTATAATCTGTTCAAGAGGAAAGATGTAAACATGTGAAAATCAAATGAAACAAATATTATCAAGGCAAAATGAGTAACTAAATTAAAGCATTTTAAATAATATATATTCAATTTATATGAACAAAAATGGTAGATGAAAGCAAACTTTTTGCTGAACAAACAAATCTGATTTTTGAGAAGCCATGACATAGAGATTTACATGTGAGAGGATCATTTTACATTATTCCTTGCCTACTAAACATGTAAGAACTGGAAAAAAAACATATTTTATAGTAAGATCAATTCTCAAATTTTGTAGATAACAAATTACCTTATATTTAAATACATTGGAAAGTGTCAGGTTTGGAAGAAAACATTCAGATCCTCTAGTCACTCTTCATCCTGTTTCCGAGAAGCTTGTAGTCGACCCAAGAATGGATCATTTAGCTCCTAATCCATTATGTATGGGTTTTGTTTATTTTCTAACATGTCAAAGTTTACAAGTAGTTCTTAAAAGTTGAGAAGGTCAAAATTTACTTCATCCTACCTAAATGCTTTTCACCTTGCTTTCAGAATTCACTGAGAAACTAACAAAATATAGTTCATAGAAAGCCATTACAGTTTTAACTGTCCACATACAATTGTCGTAACTTGTGAAATTTACCCCAAACCCAATGACTTGACACATTCATGCAGTGGAACACTTTTCAATTGTGTGAATTCAAGTGAGACATTATAGTATTGCTGTAGTCATATTTTCAATTCTCCTTTTAAGATTTTATTTTTTTATTTGAAGTTGTGCATTAAGATATTTATAGACCCTTCATTCTTAAGTTTAAAGAAAAGTCATACAAAGTTTAAAACTCTAAGTAGACAAAGATGAAGGGGTGAAGGGAGGGAAAGGGGAAAGGAAAGGAGGGAAAGGAAAAACTATGAAAAAAGAAAAAAAATGGAAATGATGTCTATGTAAAGAGGGAAGGGTGGAGGGGGTGAAGGGCACACAGGTAATGGGGAAAAAATAGGAACCAAGATACATCATGTACATGTACAAATACCCAATGATAAATGTAAACGAATTGTATACCTAAAATGTACCAATAAAAGAACCTAAGGAAAAAAAAACTCTAAGTAGAGAGAGGTGAGCATATGAAGCCCAAATAAACTCATGCCCTAGGGAAAAAAATGTGGTAGAGAAACATATATACATGTTATTGATTATGGGTGGTTTTATGATCACTTGAGTACTGTGTAATATTTTTAAATTTTAGATAAACTTTGTTAAGAAAATTGAAAGGCCATAGTCAACATAGACACCATAGAGAATCTTGTTGGAACAGCAAATGTAAGAGGGCCTTTGAAGACTGAAAAAAATGTTTTGGTAGAACAGAGAAGGTTTGAAGGATTGTATTTCAATGGAAGTTTGAGACAGCTGGGCATTTAGAAATCATTCTTGACTACATGATTTGAAGCTTCCAGGTGAAGGGGATTATGTAGAAAGTAAAGTTGCACTTTGCTTTCCTGGCAACGGAATTTGGCTGTAGGTTTTGAAGGAACCGAAGTTTATCTTAACTGGTTCTGGCAACAGGAGTGAGTGCAAAGCAAATATTCTAATTTGATAAAACAATGCTTCTTGAAAATAAATAGTATTGGTTTCTGACTATATTAGAAGGTAAAAAGAAAAACTGTGTTGGAAATTTAAGTGTCCAAAGATAGTCTCTTTACTCGAGTGGAGAATATAAAAGTGGAGGTTAAGTCTTTTTTGATATATCATTCCAGAAACTTGAGGGCATATAAAATAATAGTGGGGAATAGACTATTATCTACTATTCAAATAATAAAGACTACATTGTAAATGAAGCTATTAAACATTGAGGACATTTATCAAACAAGAAGGTAAATCTTACAAATAGTAAGCCTATGCATAGTGCTTTACAAAAATAAAAAGCCCATCAAGAATGTCTTGAATTATTGAGAAGTTACTGATTTATAGAGATGATACTAAAATGAGCATGTTCTCTCATAATTTATGATTATTGAAAATTATTTGATCAAATTGGCTTTAGAGCATTCAAACCTCCTCAGGAGTTTCTGGTTCAGAGGGCTGATAAAATTGTTGCTTCTTCAAGGAAGAAATTACAGTGCTTTGAATCAAGGAAGCAGTCAAGATTGAAAAAAAAAAAATGTGAGACAACTGAGCTCAAAGAAAAGAAGAAAGTGGGTTTTTTCCCATTTCTTTCTTTCTTTTTTAATTTTCTGAATTTTCCAAAGTGTTATGGAAGCTCCTGATTACCTCACTGGCAAATCTTGCAATAGAACTGAGGCCAAGATTTTGTGATGATAAAGATCTTAATGCAAGTGTGTTCATATAAATTTTCATCAGTGTAAGGAACCATACCCACTACTGATGCTCCCATACACCCTGAAGCTCACTTTAACCTAATCCACATCATCATGTTAACTCTTTCCTTCATTTCCCTCTTGTCAGTGAAGATTTTTCATTGTAAGCAAGTCCTTTGCTGTTAAGGAACAACTATGCTTGGAGTTATTTGAATTTTTTATCTTCCCTTATGTTATTTCAATTTTAATTGGCATTAGAATTCAATGGCTGTACCCAGGTTGATCCAAATATATGGTGAATACTTAAATTTGTAAATTAAGAAAAAACACAGTGCTAATATTCCCCTTCTTTTCAAATGCAGTTATTCCATCCTTCTTGCCATGTTCTGAAGCAGTAATGTATGCCCTCTTTCATGAGTGCCTTTATGAGGTGTGATTAAAAATACAGTGAATGCTGTTGGAAAATGCCATAAAATGAAAAGACAACCTTATAAAAATATTTCAGTGTGTTCGTATCCACCTTATCCATCAGAGCTGGCTCCATGGAACTTCTACCTCTTCCCCAAAGTGAAAATGACCCTGAAAGATGACTGCTTTGAATCAGTCTTGAACATCTAAACAGCCATAACACAGAAACTAAAGATGTGAAAGATTTCTAGAACTGCTTCAGGAAGTGGCAAGAACTGTGTGATAAGTCTGTTCAAAGCAAGAGTAGGTATTTTGAAGTGGATTAATGACAATGTGTCCTTTAGTGCAATAATATTTTTAAATTAATGATTCACCATATTTTATCACAGTTTATGCCTTTTGTTCAGATGTGATTATGAATTTGAATACTTATTTTTATTAGTACATGCTTGTATTACATAATGATTAGATTCCTTGTGGAGCGGTGGTACATACACATAGCGCATCTTAACTCTATTTATGTCACCTTCTCTTCTCCTCCTTTCATGTCTTGGTCCTCTTCTCCTTTGCAAAAGATCTATCTCCTCATTTCATGTTATCTATCATTAATTGTATTTTGATTTTTTATTTATAATTTTCCTGTAAGTTTTAAATGATATGTTAATTGTAGTTATACCAAATATCTGTTGAAGTTTAGAAAAAAAACAGATTTGCATATTCCTTTGTGTACAGTGTCATGTGATGCTTCTAAACTGAAAAAGAAAAGAAGAAAGAAACACCCACCAAAGTTTACTCATTGGTAAATAATCAAGTAAGTTCTGTTTTTTAGTTCCTCAGTGTATTTTTACATAGGTATTTTTTCAAAAAATATGCCAAGAAAAGTGCTGTTTTGTAGAGTTGAATTGTATTTTTTCCAATTAAATTAATATCTTGGTTTTTTCCAATTAAATTAGCATCTTTTTTCCAATTAAATTAATATCTTGTGAATGCTCATCATCTGAAAATTCATTTTTTAGTTTATTTTTCAGAAACCGATCCCTGAGTAAGTTATACTTGGACAACTCTCTGATCATGGTTAAATAATACATCAACTTTCCCTATGCACTGTAATATGGCAGTTTTTAATTTGTTCATTCAAATAAATAAAGACCATCAGGAATAAAAATCTAATGTCTCATTCTCAGTCAACAAATAGAAATAAAATTTCAGGTCAGCATCTTTAGAAAAATTGAGGGATGAATTGCATTTATACAGACTTGACTTGGACAAATGTTTGTCTATCTGATTTAAAATACATGCTATTTTGTTTTAAGTACAAAATTCTCAAAGAAAAATTTAATTTGTCTTTGCATTTTAATTTGTCAAAGACAAATTTAATATTTTTAGTAAGAAAAGTTTATTTTATTTTTTAATCTGCCATACATAAACAAGTCTATTTGTAGGTCTGAAAGAAAACAGAATTGTCATAAAAATATAAGATCTTATCAAGTTTAGTATTATTAAAGACTCTCATATGTGGATACAGCTTTCATTTAAGTTCATAGAGTAAATGAATAGATCTCTTCTGTAACTGGATTCATCCGGGATTTTATTTTATCATCTTGCTGCCTATAATAAACTAGGGTTTATTCAAATGAGTAAGCCAGCTCTCTCTTTTTAAAGCTGAATTAGGCAGCATTTTAACAGTGGATAAAATCACAGAGATTTCAGATAGGCTGCATTGCCTTCATTGGTGGAGAAAAGCCTGATGCCAACTGAGGACAGAGATGAGGATGAGCTGGCTGAGTTTGGAAGATGAGCAATGCTTTTTCCCTTTTCTCTAAAATCGAGATTGCATTTGAGTTATAAAAACATTCCTATTGGAAATTAATTCAAATTTAAAATAAATGCTATTTCAAATTTTCTAATAATTTTATTGAGGAAATAATGCAGAAGTATACTTACCATGTGAAGCAAAGTACAGGTGATGTTTTATTAGTACTAACCTTGAGGAATTATCGTCATTCTCACTGTGACCTCATTAATCATTCCTCTCTCTCTCTTCCTCCCTCCCTGCCCCTCTCTCTTCCTTCCCTCTCCTTATTTCTTGAACAGAAAGCACCGATATACTTACTGAAACCAGTCGGATTCTGGAAGGAAGCGCTGTATTATTCATACATGATTACAAATGTACTAAAAGTTTATATATATATATAAATATATATATATATATATAGAGAGAGAGAGAGAATAACTTCAGTGATATACACTGAATTGATATTTATGAGAAAACAATTCATTATACAGTAGAAATCATTATTTTAAAATATTACATTTCTCTCAACTTAAAACCATTTTCTTTTAATCAATAGGCCTATTTAGAAGCACTTATCATTTTGAAATAATTAATTTTAAGAAACACATAAAGAAGGTATTTAATCTGTTGTGCAATATTAGAAAATATAGAGGACCAATAATTACATTTTATATAATCAATATTTATACCATTATTTCTTCACTCATTCTTTTGTCCTTTCAATTATTGATTTTTGTTGCCTTTCAAAGTATATCCGGGGAACCCTATAATATACTAGTCATTGTGCTATGCACAGTCATGTAAACATAAATATGCCTCAGTCCTGAGCATTATGTTCAGATTTCGCAGTCTTCACTACAGAAGTAAATTGGCTACTGTGTACACACTAGAGTAAATGGTAGCACAGAGATAAACCGAGTGGAGGTTAGGAATTCTCACTACAAAAATGACTGCTATATGAGGCAATGCATTTAGTAATTAGATGTGTGTTCATTCTACAAATATATAAACTTCAAAATACAATATTTTATATAACACATGTACAATTTTATCTGTCATTTTAAAAACAAAAAATTAAGAGTACTAGTTTAGATAAATTGTTACTGGGGGAATAATTCACAAATTATGAAGTTATCAGACTGTAATATTGGTATTTAGGGACAGATAATCTTCAGTCTAACCAAATATTTTGCTTTTGTGGATGGACATTGTATTTAGAAGAAAAATAGTGTTTAAAAAATATAAAATATTTCCTAAGAATCAAATTCAAAATCTAGTCCATCTCTATGAACAGATGATTTATTACTCAACATTCTACTTTTTCAAAAAAAATGAGAAGTAACAGATTATCCTTTAACTATAAACATGAAAAGTTTTTAACATTCACTGATCATCATAAAATAAACATGCATATTGCTATAAAACATTTGTTTTTTGAGCAGTGAAATTCTCTTTGAACAAACAGTGTTATTAACCATTAGACAACAATATAGTTTCAATGATCTGATAATAGTGGGCTGCAATATTAAGGATATAATTTAAATTTACCAATAACTTTAAGGAGTTTAAAACAGATATGCATGTACCAAACTGATGATTTAATTTTTAATTAAATGACAATCACATAATTTTTTAAGGAACAATTTATTATAATATTAAATAGCATTTAAGACTACCCTTTCTTTAAGATAACAAAATAATTATCTTTATGATATGAGAAAGAGTGAATATATTTCTTCATAAATTGACATATATTATTTCAAATATCGTACATGACAAGATTGCCAAAGTGAAGTCTTAAGTCATTGAAATATAATAGCAAAAAATTTTAATTGTATTCTCTAAATGAATGTAGTATATGTAGATTACCATAAGTCTTCAATGGTATAATTTTCTGATTTACTAAAACAGTATCATATTCTTATAAAGGTGATGTATAAGCAAAGATTACATGTAGATACTTGTAAGTGAAATGCATCTTCATTTCCTCCCACAACCTATAACTGACATTTATCCATAGAATTGAATTTTGAGGAATCAATATGCTTGCCATTATTTACACATATATGTAAGTGGAATTAGGAAAAGAAAACATGTTGATTCACTTTATTTATGTATAAAAGTAAAATATATAGAGGTAAATATTATTTGTAGATTTCTGGATAAAATAATTATATGCTTTGTTTCTATTTCATTATTTCTTGACTGCAATGCCAACAATAAAAAGAAGAAAGTGTAGAAAAATTTCTTCAGTTTGGGGGGATACAAGAAATTTAGCTCAATGCCCAACATAACCTATGAAACAAATGTGTTAAATTCTATGAAATCTGGACTAGTATAAGGGAGTGTGATGAGAATAAATACTGCACTCTCAAACTTTTAGGAAGGAGAGAGTATTCTCCACATAGACATCACCTCCATGAAAAGAAAGTTGAGCTAAACTTTCATGAAGCAGTAAAATCTAAGATCCAATGATGACGTGAATTTTTTTTGTTTTCGGTATGAATTTGCTTATTATCTTGAAAATGCAAAGGTGCAAGCAGCAAATATGGGATGTTGTATAACAATAAATAAGTAGAGTCATGTACTACATGAGAAACAGATCAGAGGAAGTACCAGATCCAAAATAGTGACTTTAAGGAGAGCAATATTTTAAATGCATTTTTGTGCATAATTAAATATATAAATGATGTATTTATATATTTATGTATAAAACATAATTTTATATAAAATTATACACTTCATAAAGACATATTAGACTGAAGATATGAAGGTGACCACAAACTGAAAGCTTCCTATTTCCTAGTGATGTTATATGCATCATAATACTGTAGTCCAACATGTCACATATGTGTTTGTGGTGCTGCTTATGTAAATAATCCTATTTCATGGCCAGGCGTATAAAAGTGAGGCACACATATAGTTATATAAAGTATATAATACTTGAGAAATGATGAAAATTAAGGGCCTTGTTGCTGGTTTATATATTGACTATCCTATAGTGTATATATTATAACTTTAGAGTATACTCTTATTTATTTAAAAATGTTAGTATGAAACAGTATGCCTGGCTATATCCACAGTGGTCTCATATATCTAATTTTTATAGTGTTTCTTGATTGTATCAAAGTCATATAAAGTGATTGGCCTATACCATCTAGATTTGTGTAAGTACAGTTTGCTATATTAACACTGATGAAATAACTTAATGATTCTTTTTTCAGAATGCATTTCTCAGAATCTTTAAATCACACATGATTTGTATATATACATGCACATATAATTAATCATGTTAACTCATATATATATAACTACACATAATTTTTCATATGTTAGACTGTTTAAAACAAATTCTCAAGAAGTTTAAAGTGTATAATGCAATATAATTAAATATAGTGAACATGATCTGCAATAGATTCTCAGGGGTTGCTCATCTTACAACTGAAATTGTGTACTTTGTATTCCCTTCTGAGTGGATAATTTCTAATAACTAAGCTTTTCATTAACAGTATCTTTCTTCTGCTAACTAAAGTCTTTTAGTATGATATAAAGAAACTTACACTTGCCTCCAACCACAGTGAATCCATCTATTTGTCTTTTACACATATCTCTTTATATCCAATTTTCTAATCTTTTGAACTCTAAAAGCCTGATAAACAACTAGATAATTTGTTACTGTCCTTCAGTTAATATTTATGCTGTCATCTACTTTCTTTCTACATAAAGAGAGTAATCAAAAATACCATCAAGAAATCTTCCTATGGAGAAGATTTGTTCTTGTTCTGAGTGGAGTTGCAATTTATTGTTTTGGCTCACATTTACATGTCCTCTCAAAGCCTTATGTGCTCATAGGTGGGGCTTTTAGGGGATGATTATATTGCAGAGGTCTGACACATATCTGTAGATCAGTCCATTGATTAGTTTTTAGCTAAATGTAATGCTACAAGCATGGTACAGGAGTTTGTCACTGTGCCTGCAAGGGCACATCAACTCCAGTCCTCCCTTCACTCTTTTTCTGCTTGCTGATTGCAGTGCTGTGAGCAGCTGTCTTCTGCCATGTCCCTCTGTCCTGCCTTGAAACCAGTTGGCTATGAAAACTGTTACAAACTATGAGCCAAAATAAGATTCTTCTTTCTTAAATTCTGAGTGTTGGGTATTTTGTTCCTGGAATGAAGAAAGTAACTAAGACATTCATCAATGTCTCTTATTCATCAATTCATCTAATTTTGTTGCGCAACACAGTAAGCTAAATCAACTGTGGACTTTACTTAACTTTTTCCTTCTCTGTCATATGAAACTGTGTCCCGGCCCGCGGGTAAGTCAACGGAGACCCTAGAGGGGGGGTGAGAATGACAAAGGACAGGGGACACGAGAGATGGAGACAAGACAGGTTTCTGATCAAGTCTCGTTTATTGCAGAAGCTGTTACAACATATATACCATAGGGCTAGAGGGAGGGAGCAAGGGGAGGGTACTGGGGCTACTTTCTTGTTGCCGGGTAGACTTGCAGCAGGCTTAGACATGCCCGTAAAAGGCACTCAAGAGTACTAGCGGGGGGGGGGGGACAAGGGCCCCCACAGGTCCTCCCTTTAAAATTATAATTTTAGAAAGGCGTCAGGAGAGCCAAGCCTGCGGGGGCTGAGCCTGTCTTGGGTCAGAGCGACATACGTGTCTGCACTGTGCACCTTACCCGTCATTGGTTAACCAGAGAATCAAGGCTCTGGCACCTGTCTTAGGCGGCACACGAGGGCTCTCTCATTGCATGGCATGCTTGCTCAGTTGCCCGTCATTGGCTTGCCAGCCCACTCACCAGGTGGGGTGAGAACACTTCGCCATGGCAAGGACCTAATCAACGGTCTGGCATTCGTCCTGGTCAGCCATTGCCAATCTATGATAGTAGACCTGTATGGGTGCTGTTTTTATTGTCTCTACCCGGGCTCTAAGGAAGGCCATGATTTTGTTGTATATTATGGGCCCCAAGGAAATGAGCAGAAGTAAACCCAATAAGGGTCCCAGCAAAGGGAGGAGATAAGGGAGGAAACCATTGAGGCCAGTCCAGAGGGGATTTTGAATGAACTCTTGTCGTCGTCTGTTTAAATCTTCCTGAAGTTTGCGAATTTTTCCCCTGATGATCCCAGATTTATTGGCATAGAAACAACAATGTTCATTTAGGGCTATGCAAATCCCTCCTTGTTTTGCCGTGAGGAGGTCCAGGCCCCTTCTATTTTGAAGGACCACCTCAGCCAGAGAATCGATCTGATCTTGTATATCTGTAAGAGTGTTGGAGAGAGCTTGAACATCATTAATCAACTGGTTGGATAATTTGGCATAGGAGTGTAATGCCACCCCGATGCCAGCAAAGCCAGTGGCAAGGGCACCGGACACCCCTAGCCCCACGAGCAAGGGGACCAGTGAGATGGCCCTTTTATGTCGCCCAGTGATATAGTCAAAGCTGGGCAAGGGCACTGGCTCATCTCCAGGAATAAGGGAGATGTCCGGGAGGACAGTCACCACCACGCACAGCCCAGTCCAATTAGTGGGGAGGGAGGTGAATGCCAAGCTCCCTCCACAGACGAGCACATGACCCGGGGCAGGGCAAATGGCGGCAGGGCCATTAAGCACTACCGAGCAGAGAGAGAAATTTTGGACTCCAACACGTATGTCGAAGCTATTGTTGTGGCCCGAATTTAGATAACAAACTGAGGCATTGAACTGTACTGGCTGGACCCTGAAAGGCAGAGAAAAACTGCAATTGTAACTAGAACTGTTGGCATAGTCAGTTTGGTCGACAACTGGCAAGGCGAGGGGCAGGGGTGTGCCAAGAGTCAAGCATAGCCAACAATCCGCAGCAAAGGCTGGGTTAGATGTATTGATCAAATGATAAGTGGCCTCTAGGACACTCAGGGTTTGGGCATCAGGGTCTGGGCCTCGAGGTTTGGGAAGGGTCAGTGGATGATAATTTAGGGAGGGGTACATCTCTTGGATGATAGTCTCCAGTTGTTTTGTATTCGCTCTTCCCTGAGCTGATCTGAAGGCCCGCCACCATCAGATACATGAATTGGGGCCTGTGGCGGCCAGCAGACATCTTTGCCGGGACTGCCATTGCAGGAGGGTTGGCCAAATTTAGGATATCCAGTGGGGCTGGGAAAATCCCAGTCACCTCCAACGGAGCCCCTGTAAGTTCTTTGTAGAACAGCAGTCAAATATATTTTTCCGTCGGAATATGTACATTGTTGGGCTTCAGTGTAACAGGTAGAATGCATCTCTGCGGCCATGACACAACCGGCAGGGCATGGCCCTGGTTTGCCATTGACAGTGGGTATGATTTTGGGCTTAGTGACACATTTCCATTTTTGGTTATATCCTCCCACTAATGTGGCCTCATAAACTAAGTAGGCAATCTTGTCACCACAATCAGTACTACGAGTGTAACTTGTGGGTGCAGCCCTGCCAGAACCCCCAGCACAGTCACAGGGGTTACCATACAGGGCAATGAGCAATTGTTGTTTGTTAACTGGTTGAAATCCACTTTTTGTTGTCAATGCCAGGAACAGCAACAGACCATGCAACAGATTCAGGGATGTCATCTTTTTAACCTGTAAGCAAAATTTCGTCCTGCTATGTAAACAAGGCTGGGCTGTAGATAAGAGAGTTAGGCTAACCTGATTAAGCTTTTGAAGATAACCAATGTGGGCATATTACAATAACATTTTCAGAACTTAACCAATGTAAACATTTTGTAACAACATATTCAGTGCTTAAATATCAAGGACAACCAATACAATCAATTTATAACATATTTAGATAATATTCATTGTGATATGTCTCCCATAATATTATATAATATAAAATTTACTAGGGGGTCCCTTTAATGAATTAAGACCAGAATAATCATTTTCTGGGTGGCCACTTCTATATTCATCAAAGGGAGTTCCCATCTATAATCGTTTTGACAAACAATTAAGAATATATATCTTTTTATTTTATAACTGTTAATTGCAATTTGATTGTTGCGTGTGGGTGACAATGCACGTCACTTTCATAAAATAAATTTCAGTGGTACTTTGATCAATTAACAACCTGGGAAGAAAAGCATGTCTTTAGTTTAATAATATTTATCTATAAGTCAATTTAACAATAGGTGAATATCCTTTGAAGAGGAAGGGAAACATTGAGCTCAACTGTATGAACACAAACAACAGACAATAGACAAACATATGATACAGTGTATAAATTAGGGTGCACCCAAATATAACTAGCCAAATTGAATTATACTATACTCTTGATGATTATTAGATTGTAATTGTAGACACCTTTATTAACTGGTTGAAATTGGACAATGTTGGATCATCGGCATCATCAACACGCTTATCAACTTGTTTTACTAAGTGTTCTGGAAGCCACCTGGCTGACTTCATTTCCTTGGAGTAAACACACACTGACCCTCGGCCCCAGATGAGTACGGGGTCAGGCCCATGCCATGAGTGGTCCAGGGGGTCTCTCCACATCACAGAGGCAAAATGTTTTTGCGTCTCTGGTTGCCAGAAACGGTTAGCTGCAGATAAACCTTTGGCATCCAAATTTAAGAAGTTAAGAATAAATAGTGCATGTGATATCAGGTTTCTAGGTGACCCCTTGATAGGGTACCATTCCCCTCTTTTTATTTTATCTAATGTAATTTTGAGTGTGAGGTTGGCTCTTTTTATAATGTCTTGTCCCTGTGGATTATATGGGATTCTCGTTATGTGTGTTATTTTTAATTGTTTGTAAAACTTTGAGAAGCCAGAACTGGTATAGCCTGGACCATTGTCTGTCTTAATTTGCTGTGGACATCCAAGTACTGAGAAGGCAACTAGAAGGTGGGCAATTACATGTTTAGTAGCCTCCCCGGATTGTAGGGTGGCAAATACAAATCCACTATATGTATTAATGTTGACATGTATATATTTAAGATTTCCAAATTCAGGGTAATGTGTGACGTCCATTTGCCATAGGACATTTGGAATTAAGCCACGAGGATTAACTCCCAGATGAGGTGTGGAAAGATGGAGGGTGCACGTAGGGCAGGTTTGAACAATTTGTCTAGCTGGTTCTCTAGTAAGTTTATACATGAGGGGAAGCGTGTGGGCACTAAGGTGATGTAACTGGTGCACCTTCTGTGCCTGATCAATCTGAATGGAGGCATCAATACTTAGTGAGTAGGCAAAGGCCTGAGGTCTTGTGGCCAGATCTGCTAACCGGTTACCTTCTGTAAGTGGGCCAGGTAGGTTAGAGCGGGCACGAAGGTGCCCAATAAAAAAGGCTGGGATCTTTTTCTGATTAGATCTCGTAATTGAATAAAAAGACCACCAGTTTGAGAAGCCTGTTTTATCAATCCACATGTCTCCAATAGGGGAACAGATTGGGCAATGTAGGCACTGTCAATAAAGAGATTAAAGGCTTGTTCAGGGAATGCAGAAAAGACTGCTATGACTGTATGTAGCTCGGTTATTTGGGCTGAAGAACAGCTGGTTTGGAAGTGGACAATGTCATTGTCCCACACATAGGCAGCTATCCTGGTAGAACCATCTGTAAAGACTAATAAGGCTTCTGTTAGAGGAGAACAGGAAGTGACTTTTGGGAAAATGAACTCATGTCTATTGGCAAAGTCAATAAGTTTGTTTGGAGGATAGTGATTGTCTATTAAGCCTGTATAAGAAGCGAGAGCAACTGGCCAGGAGCCGGTAGTCTGCATAAGCCAATCGATTGGGGTGAGCCAATTTTCTGCCACTGATTCTAAAATGGCCATTGTGTAAGGTGCAGTGGCCCCTTATTGAGCTGCAGCCGTTTTAAATTTTTTAATGACCTTAAAATCGAAACCACTGTGGTGTCTCCACGCCTGTCCCTGTGCATCAGTAGTTTTAGTTACGGGAAAGGCTTCTGCATTTTTAAGTTTCAGGGATACTCCCGACCCGGATGGCACCCCAGGGGCCACCCCTCTAACTGGGGGTCGTGGCTTAAGTTTGTCTTCTCTAGGGACATTTTCATGGGCTTTGCCTGTTCTTAAGCCTTTGAGCTGGGCAATAAGTTCTTGATGTTCCTTTTCTAATCTTATTTGTTCTTTTAGAAATTTTATCTTGTCCCGGAGTTCCTTGTGGGGATCAACAGCAGGGCATGCCAAAGCGGGCGCATTGGGAGTGTTGGATACTGGAACATAAGGAGGAGGACCTTGGACTACGGGCAGCCAGGCAGGATTATGATATCTGGTTGCCTCCTCCTCAAGATTGGCCCAGTCATCCTCCCCCGGTTCGTTCTGTGGCAAGGGGGGGTGTCTGAGGCAGCGGAGGGAAGGGTACAAGGCCGGTTCCTCCTTAACAGGCGGGGCGGGGTCAGAGGCAGGGGCTGAAAGAGCGGGGGCAGAAGCTGAGGAGCGCCGAAGCTTTTCTTTAAAAGGCTTGGAAGAGGCAGAGCCCGCCTGTAAACCCTCATCAATAACATTTTGTTTTTTCTTGTCTGAGTCATTGTCGCTATCAAAAGACATCAAGTCTTTTTCCTCATTTTTTGAGGAAGTCCCGTCCCGCAGGGGCTTGGGCCTCGGCACCATCTTGGCGTCCCGCAGGGTATTTACAAACTCCTCACTCCGAGGGAGAGTGATCAACCCTTCCTCCGATCGGAGAGCTATCTCACCGACCTGGATGGCTTGAGCCACCACCGGATCTTTGGTTTTCTGAGAGATAATGTCATTAATAAGATTCCAATAAGAAAATGTAGTGATCGGGACCTTTCCTGGTCCGCAAGTAGCATAATAATCCTTAAGGGCCTCCCCTACTCTTTTTCATCTCTTCTTGTCAATGGTACCCTCGGCGGGAAACCAAGGGCAGAGATCTCTAATATAATTAAAAAATTTTAACAACTGTTTGACTGTAACCTTTACCCCTCGTGCCTGTAAAGTTTCTTTAAGACCTTGTACAAATAACTCATGCTAGCTAATGCCCTGTCCCATAATCGCTGCTCAACTCACCGAGGTGCAGGAAAGACGGCAGGTTCACGTCAGACGCAATCCTCTTTTTTCTATTTTATTTTATTGGGCCCCCGAGCAGCGTTCTTCACTGGATCCCCCCGTTCTCTGGCCCCACATTGGGCGCCACTTGTCCCGGCCCGCGGGTAAATCAACGGAGACCCTAGAGGGGGGGTGAGAATAACAAAGGACAGGGAACACGAGAGATGGAGACAAGACAGGTTTCTGATCAAGTCTTGTTTATTGCAGAAGCTGTTACAACATATATACCGTAGGGCTAGAGGGAGGGAGCAAGGGGAGGGTACTGGGGCTACTTCCTTGTTGCCGGGTAGACTTGCAGCAGGCTTAGACATGCCCGTAAAAGGCACTCAAGAGTACTAGCGGGAAGGGGGGACAAGGCCCCCCACAAAACTGTGCATAGGAAACTTCCAGTTGTTGGTGATAACCATGACCTAGGGATGGGGACTGGAATAACAGTGGCAGATGCCACAAAGGTTTGAGCCATCTGATTGCCCAGCATATTGTGCTGTCTAGTTGTGCTCCCACTTCTCTGCATATTCTTCTTCTATATTTTAACGAATTGTTGAATCCTTCCCACACGGTTCATTTGGTGGATCTAAGAAAACAATGCAGGCTAGTGAGCTCTAGATGCGCGATCACTTAATATCTCTTGGTCACTAATTCATCTGTCCCATTCCTAATAGTATATCATGTGCTATTGTTTTTAGAATAATATATATTTCTTTCATGTAAATGGCATGACATTACTCCACAAATATAAAGATGCTACAGTCAAGTTTGCCTACTAGAGAATGAAAATAAATTCCAAATACCATATTTTTCCATCGTGGACATCAGTACCTGCCAACCTGATGAACCTATGGCAAAAAACAGCTACAGAGTCCTCTCCTGGAAACCCAAAGTTGGCAGACTTTTGTGAAACCAGTAAGTTATTTGAAGCAATGCTTCAAAAACATAGGTAGAGCACTATGCTTACTGAACCAAAAATTTAACTAAGCATCTATTTCTTTCTTAATGGTAAAATATTGAAAGGAAAATTCAACAGAGCACTGGAGTCCTAAAAATTTCAGTAGAGTATGAAAGCTTTAATATTCTGCAGCATTTCCCTCAGATTCTACACCATAATTTACAATGCATGCTCATTGTTTGAATTATATTATGTCATTGATATAGTGAATCAATATTCAAAAAAAATGGCAAGAAGACAAAGAGCAGCAGACTATATGTACCACTGAGGAAAGACTGTAAGTATGGATTCTTATCTGTCTCCCCTATACACAAACTGCTTTTGATCCTTATTTCTCAGGGAAAGGAAAGAGCTAACTTTTCAGATCAAAGGCTGACACATGCTGGAGGCTCTATTTATCTAAGGTATAAAAGATTTGGCATTGGGCATAAGAGTCCAATTGAGACTATGATTTCTTCTGTTTCTCACATTTCATCACTATATTTGTTGTTATTCTTGTGTTTTATGTAGGGGCCATATATCTAAATAAAATTGGGACAAGACAAGCTCTGTTACAACACAATTTTTAAAAAATTTAATTTGGCTCTAATCTTTGTCATCCTTATAGTGAGGTATTGTTTTCAATTCATTGTTTTAACTATGGGCACATAGTCTCAGATACTAACACTTGGCTTTTCCCACTAAAGTGGGTGAGAATAACTGATTCTGAACTGTGAAAGAGTACATTGCTACTGTTTTAAGCCAACAAGTTTGTCCAGGGATTTTAATGGCAATCTGAGGAATCTAATTTACACATTTTCATTACTTTTGGATAGATGACAAGAGTGAAATGAATATATACATACAATAAATACAATAAGTATATTCATTGTGTGAAGATTCTAGGTGTTAGTCTCACCAGAATGTACATTTTATAATACAACATTATATTCTGCATCATGTGACTCAGATATCTCAGAGTCTAATATCATATATATTACTCTAGGTCATGCTGGATGATTAATCCAAAACATGAAACTTTTAGGGGGCACAGACTCTTCTCCCAGGCTATATCCAGCCTATCCCCAGTGAGATTGTTGGGATTTAATTCTTTTTATTTTAGTTTCCAGGAGGGGGATGGGATTGGATAATGAGAGACACACCCCATCTTTTGAGAGCACCTATTTCCTTTTTTTTCTTTTTTCTTTTTTTGGTACTAGGGACCAAACTCAGGTCCTTGTGCTTGCAAGACAAGTGGCAGCACCACTGAGCTAAATCCCTGGCCCATGAGAACACCTATTTTCTGACTTCTCAGTGCTCCTCTCACAAGGCAGAGTGATAGCACTCTTTTCTATGAAGACCACTTCAGACACTCCAGTGAATTCAGAAAACTTTATGAAGAGAAGTTTTTCAGTGGCATCTGCCTATGTATTTTCTACACAGATTTCATGGCTGTACTTTTCCCTATTCACTAGAAAACCTGGTGGAAGTCATGAAACTGGACTTCTCTCTTTATTGTCAGGCTGTAAGAAATTATAATTTCCTTACTGCTGTTAGTGTGGCTTTGGGCTTTAAGATTGTGTTTTGAAATGATGATTAATCATTCTGATTCAAACATTCATTCTTTACTAATGAGTAAGCAGCAGAGACCTGATTCTCCTTTCTTAAGGTTAGATTTTTCTTTATGCTTCTCAAGTTTCAGCTATTTTCCATAACATCTTCTTTCATCAGTGTTTCACCTCTGAGGAGTATTTTAAAAACTACACTAGAATAACATGCAATAGACTATTAACAGTCTACCTACTAGTATGGATAGAATCTGCATTGCCAGCTGTCTAGCTAGTGATTCATTCCTAAATCCCATTTTAGAATTTGTTTACTAAGGCTGTTTCTGGTAGCAACTGTCCTAGATTGGAATGTCCTTGAAAATAGAATTTAAGACATAAATTTATATGTAGAATATTTATAGCAAAATACGTGTAGGAGCTGTTCCTTATAAGAATGTATGGGATCCAAGAACAGGCAAAGTACGAAGCTGACCCATGCAAAGCATATAACTGAAATTTTATGCAGGTCTACTCTGCAATCGAAAGCTGTGCTGTTCCTTCATTTATGTCCCCAAATGAACTTTTGCAACCTTTTGTTGGGCAGCCTTCAAGTACAGTAACAGCCACTCTCTCACTTCCCAGGAAGGAAACAGAGTCTGTTAGTTCCCCTCAGCTGAGAGCAATTCCCATTGAGGAACCAGCTGAGGTCATTGGAAGTTGGGGTGAGCATATGAATCTTAAAGAGGGAATCTGGATATGAAATTAATAATCATAACTTTTTAATATATCTTGATTTTATATGTATAAGTATTCTCTTTCCCGGAACAAAAGTTCATCTCTTTTCGTCTCTCTCTCTCTCTCTCTTCCTCCCCTTCTCTCTCTCTCTTTCTCCCCTTCTTTCCATGGATTCATGTTGTCTTTAGGATATATCTCATTACAGCAATGCAGCCAAATTAATGGGTTTCAAATATAAATGAGTTAATTTTTCTCTCGTCAACTTAATCTACAGACATTTGTATAATGGAACACACTGTATCTTCTTTTGGAGCCAATTATTTTCCATTAACTTTTGGTATAGAACATATGTATAGTGGTTTAAAACAAGAAGCATTATTTTTCTCATGATTCTCTGTGTTGTCTGGGTCTCTCCTTTCTAGGTTTCATTACCTGGGGCTGGGTAGTTTAGGATAAGCTCTGTCACCTATATCAAATTTACCAGGCTTTCTGGTTTAAGAAAATCTCAACTGGCCTGATTTCTCTCTGTTTGATGTAGTCTGACCTATAATGTTCTTTGGATAGCAATCTTAGTATTCCAAAAACATGAGAAGCCATGACTTAATATACTTAATATGCAAGCATTTTTCATCATTTCTCATACGTGCTAAGGCTTCATTTGCTAAATCAAGATTATTTCATGGAAAAATCTGTAAAGTCACATGGTATATAAAGATGAGAAAAAATGGGGCCATTATATAATCTAATACTATTATAAAATAAAATGAGAGAAAAGAGGAAGATACATAAACATCAATTTTTGAACCATTTGAATCATAGTGTTATTCTATCAAATTGCTCTAAATATATTATAAATAGTTCTGATATGTTTCTCTTTTTTTCTTCATATAAAATAATGCACCGGCTTGTTCTGTTCAAGTATATTTTGGCAGAACAATTTAGCAAAGCAGATTTTTTTCCCCATCTTGAGACACATCATATTTGGTTCTCATTCGTATGAAGTTAGTAGCCACTGATACTTTTTCCTCTATATTTCTACATCTAGTTTATTACAGTTCATTTTGAAGTGACCATATCTATCCCTACCATTCCATTTAGTTCTTTTGGGAGAATCCTTGCATACATTATCATTTGGCAATTAAACCATCCAAAAAATGTTTGATTCATTCTTTTTATTTACCAGTTCTTAAAATAATGAGTTGATGCTCAATTTTCTCTATAATTGATCAATATCAGTTTATTTATATTTCATGATGAACTAATGGACTTAACTATACTGGGGTAATGTAATCTGCATCATTTTATTCTTATTGAAGTGAAGATGTTCCAATTTCACAAGAAAGAATTGTATCAAATTCATTTCTGAATGCTTTTCTTCTTTTTTTGTTTTGGTACTGGGGATCGAACTTGGGACCACGCGCTCACAGCACCTCTGAGCTAAATCCCCAGCCCTGCTTTTTTTTCTTTTTAAGATAGTGGGAAGTGAACCCAGAGTCTTTGCTGTGAGCTACATCTTGAGGCTTTTAAAAATTATTTTGTTTCAAAGCCTGGTTCTCATTAAGTCACTCAGTTTCCCAGGCTGTATTCAAACTTGCAATCCTTCTGCCGCTGATGCACAGCATGCAAGGATTATAGTCATGTACCATTATGTCTAGTTCTGAATGCTTTTAATGCGACCACAGGAGTCTAATCATCTAGCATAGCAAGATGTTCAAGGCAAATTTTAGTCTTTATTTTTATCATATCTCAATGTAGTGATTAATCCAAGAAGCTCTAATTATTTGGTGGTAAATTGTATTTCAAGACCACAGCCTAATATTAGCAATTCTCATTTCTTTAACTCTTTCTATTGCTTTAATTTTTAAAAATTTCTTCATGTAGCTAGCATATATACAGATTATAACATTAGTGCTTGGGTATTTTTCTGGGCATTAATCTGTATATCAATATATTCCTGTGCATTTTTCATAATTCCATCCGGCTCTCTATATCCATGAGTTTCACATCATGGATTCAACCAACATAAGATAGAAAATGTAGTTAGGCATGTGATGTCTGTATTTGTAGTGAACACGTACACACTCTTCTTTTTCTTGTCATTATCCTCTAACAAAATAATATGGTTCTATTTGCATAGCATTTAAGTTGTATTATGTGGTAAGTAATCTAAAGGTTATTTAAATTATATAAGGGATTATGTGTTGGCTAGATGCAAATATTATGTCTTTTTAAAAGATATTTGACTACCTGAGGATTACAATGTCTATGGGAAAACCTAAAACCTGTCCTCCATGATTATGGAAAGATAACTATACTTTCCAGGAAGATATAACTATTTATTAATACTACCATATAAAAATCACATATGCATGTAGAACTTGACAAAATATTTATTTCAAATAAGCTTACATCACTTCATTACAGATAATTCTTCTTGAGAATATGAAGTAATTCTGTTTCATAAATTATTTTTTCTTCAAAATAAATTTTTGTTACATAATCATAATTTATTTTCTGAGTATCAAACTTCTGTCTGTATTTACCTCAAAGCAATACTTAATGAGCCATCTGCTTTAAATATAATTCCTACTAGTTTTTAACCTACATATATAAGGTTTTTATATTTGTATTCTTTCATGGATTTACTCTTTAAAGTCTTAATTGATGCATATGTACCTTTCTCCCTTTATAATTTCATATTTTATAATTTCATATTTTATAATTTCAAATTTCTTTTATAATTACTATTTTAGCAATGACTCAACCATTATATACACCTAGCCACAGAAAATGAAAACACTATTTTCTATCAATAACGGCACTATTCTCTTAATCACACATCTATTTTCTGTCTTTCATTTTTAATTTTTTAAAAAATGCAAAAGCTGTTCTCACTTGAACAGGACCCATTTGATATGGATTAATCAGTGCACTAATGTGACTAAATACTTTTTATTTATTAAGTTAATTTTTCTTCAGAATCATAGCAAAGCAAAGAAGGAATGATGAGGTTATTTCTGGAGGTTTTGACACCTGAGAAGATATCATTACAGTAGATTAGCTAAAAAGTGAAAATGTACTGGATGTATAGCTAAATGGATCCACACTGAGGCAGTACTCTGAAGTGAAATAAATAGGACACACATGTGTAACTACCTAATAGGTCTCTGGTGTGAGAAACTGAAAGTGTAAATAAGCAGCAAAATGTATAATAGATAATGTGAAATAGGAAGAAAAGGTGCAAAGAGGAAAGGAAAGTGGGAGGGGTAGAGAGAAAGGAAAAAATGGAATGGCATTAATATGAGAAAATGAAAAAATAGAAACAAAGTCTTTGTAGATATGGAGGGGTGGAGGGTTTAAAGGGAGGGCTAAGGAATGGGGGAAAAATGAGAATCAAGATATATTACGTAAAGGTACAAATCTCCAATGATGAATGTCATTATATTGTATACCTAAAATGTGTCAATAATTTCTTTTTAAAAGCAAGCAAAGAGAAAGAAAAAAATCATGTTTAGAGATCAAACAATAATGGAAATGTGGGAGAAAATGAGTCCCAGGTGATATTCATGTTAGTGCTCATCTTAGTGATGGAATCTTCTCAAAATAAGGCCATAAGACGTGCAGGCATTTTGAGGTGGTTAAATAAGTTCACTTTAGGACATATTTAAATTGTGAGACTCATGAGAAACTCCACATGAGATATATATTTGAGTACCATTGTAAATTCAATCCATAAAGTAATTTAAAGTACTGAAGGGATGAAGGAAAAGAGAAACAAAGACATAATATTCAGGAACATAAATATTAAACTAAGGGCAAGGACAAATGAGAAAAAGAAATTTCAAAAGATGAGATATTTTAATCTACTCTATCACATATTTCAGGTAGGTCAAGTAATTTGAAAACTAACATTTAATTATGGAAGTTAGGCTCTGGAGATACTGGACATTTCGATAAGTGTCAGTTGACGGATATAGAAAGTTCAAGTTAATACACACAAAGTTGTACATTCTACAAGGTAGGAAATATAATTGTAGCAAAGGGTATCCAATTCTTCAACCTTACACATGTTTGAAATAAACTTAAAACTACAGTAAGCCTATAAAAATATTTATTGATTTTTTTGGAGAGAAGAATTCTTTAAATTTGAAAACATTAGTAGAAAACTTTATTGTAGACAAAAAGATGATTTTGATAAAAGTTGATAATATCCACATCAAATAACTACAAGTTAAAGCACTTGATAAACATGTGTGAGGCCCTAGGTTCCATCTCAAGCACCATATGCAGACATACACACAAACACCCAGAGAAAGAGAGAGAGAGAGGAGAGAGACAGAGAGAGAGACCCCAAATAAGACATTTTAAATAAAATATTTATTCTTATAAATTTTAATTTCATATATATGTTAAGCTCCTACAAGTTTTTAAAACAGCTCATATGATGCAGAAACATCAAATCTCACAAGAACACTGAAAGCTTTAATATATTATCATAACCTGAAAGGAAGTACAAGACCTATGGCGTTGAGTAGAGAAATACAATTGGCAGCTGACATGAGCTTTGCCAGTTGGAGCAGATGGTATAGATATGCTTTGGTTCTGTGCCACAACCTCCCCGTGGTGAGAGACCAGAGTGTATGCCAACAGAAAAGTTGGAAAGCTGCCCTCCTACTGCACAGCTATAAGAATCTTAGGGGCAGATAGTCCAGCCGCATTCCTGCTGTTGCATTATAGTCAAGTACCTTTCATAATATATAATGTAAGATTTTGAAGAAAGGCATAGGCACAGAGACACTGACTGGTGTAATGTGATTTGTCCTGTAAAATATTTTCCCAAGCATGTTAAATGTTTAGGCAAGGTCACTGATAGGAGTGTCTCTAGTCGTATCTGCTGAAGATTATGGTTTCTTAAGAATTCTTTGTACATAGTATCAAAGAAGATGTTCTGGGTTTTATGAGATTGTTGCTCCTTTGTCAAATGGAATTCCATGGTATAAATATTTCCCAACTAGGAAATGAGTTTAATAACTCTATCATCAACCTACAAATGAAAAAATAAGCCTTGCTTGCATTTTTCTCTCCATTGAAAAGGCTGGAATTTAAAATTTTTTTATACAACAAATAATTACTATCAAATGACCTATGTTAAAATGGTCTTTCTTATTACATGGGCTAGAGCGATATGAAAACTTGCCAATTTGGGCATGAATCTGAGATCAGAAAGCTTTAGCCGACCAATTGTCTTGTGATGCCACCAGAGAAGTGTACCGATGGGCAGTGAGCAAACATAGGGTAGGATATGGTTTTCCCCAGAAACAATGAATGTGCTAGACAACACTTCAATCCAAAGAAAGAAAACAGAATCAAATATTCACATTAAGATTATGGAAAAACAATGTAGAACAGTAAGAGGAAAATGATTTTAAAACACAGAAAATGATTTTATTTCGCAGCATAATTTCTCTGAAATCGTAAATTCTACTACCCCTAACAAACACGTGGCCCAAATCGCATAACTCATAACCTCATAACATTTATTTTTGGTTTTCAACATTCTTGACATATCCAAACCCTGACTTCCTCTTTTTATTTTTTTTCTTCTCTACCTCTTTTTCATTTTTCCTTTTTGTCCAGCACAAACTCCAGTGTCTTCTGCTCGTAAATATCTTGAACTTTTCTTTCTGATTCTATTCTACATTAGTTGTAGTTACCTGGAATAAGTTCAAATAAATAGATCCAAAATATGCATTCTTTTATCTTATGCAAGTTTACTGAGCCATGCTATGAAAAACACATACTAGTATGGCTTGGTCAGATATTCTCAACTCTTCAAATCATGCCCCTCTCTTTCAGAATATACTTTGCTTCACAAATTATATGGTTACCATTAGATAAGATGCACTTCACTTTCTGTCACAAAAATTTGAAATTGCCTTTATTATTATTGAACATATTTATTCTTTTTTTTAGTCTTAAGTTCTTTTATTGGTACATTTTAGGTATGCAATATGTTTACATTTATCATTGGGTGTTTGTACCTGTACATGATGTATCTTGATTCTTATTTTTTCCCCATAAATGGAAATGATGTCTATGTAAATAGGGAAGAGTGGAGGGAGTGAAGGGCGCACAAGTAACGCGTATTTATTCTTAATATAGAGTAGAAGATATCTCTTTCCTGTTGAGCAAGTGATTCACAATTGAAAAGATACCACATCTCTGAGCAGTTGGACAATTTAGAGGATGGCTACTATTTGATATGGGTTGATAGACAAATGTTCCTGACATCTGTGGGGTAGAGATCAATGAAACCAGAAGTTCTATAATGTTCAAGGAAATCATTTAAATGAGTCTTCTTTTGCCATGATTTTCAAATATCTCTCTAAATAGGTGGAAAAGTCTGTAATACAAAAAAAAAAATTGAAATACAAGCCACTGAGAGGAACCACATCTGTGTGCACTTATAAAGTGTAGGTGATGATAAAAGAGCAAGGTAAAAGAGGACTTGTTTCCTTTACATTAAATAATGTACTGTTGGTGTGAAATTAGCGATTGCCCCCAAAATAAAATCTTTACATTCAGATCACTCATCAAAAAAATGTGATTTCTCTGTAAACACTAAACAGCTGTATCCAAGTTTTGTGGTAAAATACAATAACCAAAAGCTGAAAGTAATCTAAATGTCCATTTATAAATTATGAAGCAATTAAAATTTAAAATTCTTGTTTAGTAAACTTTACATAAAAATCACAAATTTTAGCTGGGGATTTAGCTGAATGGTTTTGCCACCTGCTGTGCAAGCTCAAGGACCCGATTTCGATCCCCGGGACCAAAAAACAAAAGAAAACAAAACAAATTTTAGTAACTTTTCCTGTAATGGAATTTTCATGAGTATGAATAACAATAATAAATGTCTCTCAAATGGATTTTAAAATTTAAATAATAAAGTAGCTATAAAGTTGTCATCGCTTATTTCAAATTATGTTAATGTATTGGAAAATGTATATATTAAGTTCAATTTTATATAATTATATATTGCCATAGTATATGTTTCTTCCTTTTATTATTAGTACATGTTTTTGATATGTAATAATTAATTTCTTTGTGGGGAGTTAGTACATGTAGATATCACATCTTGATCCTTTTTGCTTACCTTTCTTCACCCTTTCTTCCTGCCTCACCTATTTTTTATATCTGACTAGTAAGTATTATTGCACTTCAGTTCTTAAACTCAGTATGTAAGGATTAGGGTATGCAAGACCAAGCATCTATGGACATATTGTTGAAATTTTCGTTAATCTATGAGGTTATTCCTGTTACAATATTTTTACGAAAATATAAATGGGTAGTGCTCATAAATTTTCATATCAATATGAAAAGTGAGACTATATAATAAATCCCAAGTTTATAAAGATAGAATTTCACATTAGGGTTTGTTTTAATTGATGGTGTGTGCATTGAGTGGTGACATAAAGAATGAGAAAAATGCACCCCGCTTTGACGCCTTAGAAATAAGGAGTACCATCTGCTTAGGAGAAAATTGCTTTTACCCATCAATTAAATGTTTGTTAAGCATTGTAAAATTTTCTCAAAAGATGTCTGTGTTCCTTACATTAAATGCCATTTATAAAATCAAATATAATTATTCATAAGTAGAATGTGTAGGTATCCAAAATGCTCAAGTTTTTGTCTGAACAAGACCTCAATCAAAGAGGAGCATTGTTGAAGGAATAGCAAAGTCCTAAATGAAGAAATACCCAATTATTTATTACATAATGTGCTGAGTGGGTTTGCAAACTTCACTACTGTCCTTCATTGTTGCTACAAAAACTTTTTAGTTAAAAAAATCAAGTTAACTCCTCTGAATCTTAGAGTTGTAAAGACATATTTTAGTTGCCTACTAATTTTAGGCAAAGATGCTTTTTAAAAAGTTATAGAATACTGTAACAGATCTCTTTGTATATGAGCTGAAATTAATTGTTCACTTTCTCAAATCTAAATTATTTTTTTCAGAAAAATTTAGAGCCTATAATAATTCTATAAAAACAATCTACAGAAAATTAAGTTTTGAATTAAATGACTGAAGTCCGATGGCATGGACTTCTGAAAATCCAAATGTGATTAAACTGTTCAATTTTTTCTTAAATATTTTACTGTTACATAAAATTTTTCCAAATTAGTAATTAACTGGAACAATATCCCACTATGTGTATTTTATTTAAATTTTTACTCATTGTTTTTATGTTTTACAAGTGTTTATATTTTTCCAAAATATTAAATATCATATTTTATATACATATCTTGTATATTTATAAATTTATTCAAATTTTACAATTGTTATAGGACTGCTCTTAGGTATTGAAATTTTTTTAAATAGTGCTCTCTATGTATTATTAAAATAGATAGGTCTGTTTCTGATGATTTTCTTTTAATACTTTACTTTCCACTTTAATATTAATCAGGGATTTTTAGTATATATTTCATCATTGTTCAAAAGCATTTAGTTATTTTTTTAAATTAATCATTTAGATCACGTAGCACATATACTCTTTTTGGTAAATTATTTTCAGAATAACTGAATAATTGATGGAATATGATCACATCACCTAAGTAGCTTGCAAATGTAGGGATTTGGGGAGAACACTGTCAGTGGTGTATGAGTAACTGTGTAGTTCTCCTGCCTGAATTCAATGATTCCATAGTGTCTGTGTCTACCTAAGGAATCTGAGACACTATGTGTTTCATGATGACTCATCTGTTTGGCTGAAATTCAGTTAAAACTCTGGTTAACTCATTCTTTGTCTGACTTCTCAATCATTTATTTTCAGTAAATTAACTAGCTATGTCTGGTGTGGTTGTAGAATTAATTGTTGAAATTGACTAAAACTATTTAAATAACATTTTAATGCATAAATTTATATATTGATGAGAATGTGTTCTAATTTTAAAGAAATTTTTCTTTAACTCAAATTATTTTTCATACACAATGTATTTCATTTTCTTGAAAGTATGTAAAGCTTGTGCACTATTTCTGATGTCATGTTGTTAGCATTTTGATAAAAGATTCTGTTAAATACTAAGTATTTTGTATGTGGTGCATGAATACTTATTTGTAGATATGGCTTGGCTGTGTATATTTTGTTCCCTGCATCTACAATACACATGGTTTTAAAAATAAAGATGTACTCATATAATATATTCACCTATAGTACATAAATATCTATGTGAATTATTAAAATTTGACACTTCTTTGATTAAAGAAATATAGCCTCAAATTAGAAAAAAATTGGAAATTGAATTAGTAAAAAATAATGTGATTATTATAAACTACTACATAATCAAATGTTACATTGTGAAATATTTAGTTTAAGTATTAAAAACTTGATGTAAACTTTCTAATTTGCTACAAATATCACCTTTTGTTGATTTAAAGTATCATTTACAGAATTTACCCCACCTTGCTAAAAAGAGGTCATTTAAAAGTAAAATACTGACTAATAGGACTACAGTGTTATAAATGGATGCTCAAAATAAAGTAGCTTCATAAAGTGTTTAAATAGTACATAGAATGCTGCAAAGATGCATTCATTTTTATTATTTAATTTGCTTTAACTTCAAGGAGCTGACCAAGTTTTGGTCTTTAGAGACTTTCATATACTCACAGTTGACTAAATACTGAATGGGAAATTGATAATTCACCAATTCGGTACTACTTTATTCTTAGATAAAGAAATTAAATGCAGGAACTTTTAACATGTTATTAAATTTCCTTGATGATTCAGTACACTGTGTGCAAATATTGTGCCAACCTGAATAAAAAATGGGCTAATGTCCTGATCACAACTAGTGGAGTTAGACTGATGTTTCAATGTTTAAAAAATTTTAATGTTAAGTAAATAACTCTGTGTAAATTATGGACCCCTGTAACACAATATCTAGCAGCTAGTATAACTTAGAACCCAAAAAATGTTGAATAACAATTTTAAAAGACAGGCAAATATTCATTTCTAACAATTTAATAAAAAAATAAATCCAAAAGCTTTGTGATTTCTGTTACAAATTCTGTACTTCTCTCATTTAACCACCACTTGGCACTGGAAAAGAATGGACAGAGAGTAAATGTGAAGATGTAATCAGCAGAGTGACAGGCAAGGATGAGGCAAGAGGTGGGGGTCTAAGTATCAGACCCCAGGGTGGTGGAGTTTGGCTGTTGCTGCCAAGATTCACCCCTGAAAGACTTTTGTCTAATTTTTTCCATAGCAGGTTGGACACCAACATCCATGGATGCGTGTATGCACCTTCTGCTACATCAAGCTCATTGATTTAACTGGATAGGTATGTTTAACACTTATTAACAGTATTAGTAACAATCTTACTACTTTTAAAGTGCTGAATATTTTAAAGGTTACATTTGTATTCACAAAACTGAGGAGTTTTTTAACAAAGAAATAGATACAAAAGTTTTATACTATTAAGTTCATTTTGGGCTGGGAGTAAAGCAAGTATGTGTGTGTGTGTTTTCACAAACAATGAAAAGGTAGAGATCTATATAATTAAATATGTAAATGTTATCAAACACTAACTTGAAGTATTAAGCTCTGCTAGCACAACTTGATTGTTTAAGAAAATCACTATATATACCTGTATCAAATGGTAATAGCTAATACTAATTCATCAATTGATTAAAAAATCAGAAGAAAATTCTTACTCATCCTCAAACTCACAAACTTAATTTTGTTGTATTTTGTCCTGATCCTTCTAGTGATAGGGCCTACATTAATTTAAAAAAATACAGGGATAATAGTAAGACTGAAAATTTTATACTTGGAAAGGAGAAGGTGATAAATGAAATCATTACCTAAATGAAAGTTCTTTTTTGCTTCACAAAACTCATGACACCCTGTCTGATTTAAACATCGCCTTCATGCTAAAAATCATTGAGAATGTGCCTTTAGTCTTGAAAACCATAAAGAAAAGTATTTATATCCCATGGGTGGTATCATACTAAAACTTTTCTTTTTTGATTTATATATTATTTATTTGCTTTATACATACATATATAATATTTTAATTTAGACTATAATATAAAATTCTACTTGAATTTAATTAAAATTAAAAAATATTTAAGTATATTTAGAATAGAACAATTATCTTAGTCTGGACATGGTACTAATTTCCCCTTTAAGAAGACTTATTATAATTATTAATTTGAATTGGGAGAAACTTCAGCATTTGAAAAGTCAATGATAGAATCATTAATAGTAGTTAAGTAGCACTGTTTTCATTTTTTCTCTTTATCTATTTAACAAATTGTGAAATAAATTAAAAGTGACTTCCTCTTAAATAGAAAAATATTATCTGGTAATACTTAAGCTTTCATCATTCTGGATAATTCAATTCATTTGGGTGCATATAATAGTGTGATTATTGGAAATGAACATGACATTATATGTAAAACAATAAAGTGAGAAAAAAGTACTTCAGGACCATTCAGTTTTAAGAACTGATTTTATAAAAAATAACAAAGCAATTAGCATTAGAGATTTAATCCACAGTAAAATTTTGAGTGCCTGCTTTTTTCTCAAATTACAGAATCTTGCTGTAAAATTAGATTATGTGAAATTATAAAACACCAACCACGATCCCAGTAGAAATAGGAAATAAATAATTTTAAATTTCTTGCGTAAGACAAATGCATTAAAAAGTATAAATCTTTGTGATTTGATTCAACATGCAAAGATATGATTTCTGAGGACAAGATCATAAAGTTGTAGCTGTAGAGGTGTTGTGTCTGCCATTGAAATTAAGTTTGTATCTACCTAAATTAAACTGCTATAGATTTAGTACTTCAAATAAAATTCCTATAGATATCACAAATAAATATTTAAAAAATATGCACAGGTGCTCCATGGTCCACGGACCGCAGACATTACTATAAAAGAAAAATAACACAATTATTTTGGGAGCAAACCTTTCTCCAGTGATAGACTGTTTTGGGGTTCTCACAGAGCTTGGAAAGTAGGGATAATGGTTATACAATATAGTCAATACAATAATGATATTGAACAGTGCACTTGAAATTCTTAGCATGACACATGTTGTTATGAATATATATATATATATAATTTTTGTAAATCCCCCATTCACAAATTATGAACAGCAACAACAGACATGCAAACTAAGAATTAGATTAAATAATGTTAGAAATTTAGATTTATAAAAATATAATTGTGATAAGTAAATAGCAAAATATTTCATCTAATATAATATTCTGAATAAAATAAGAGTAAATTATATTCCATGACTCTTTTAGTTTTTTGTGAGCATTAGAACCCATAGTAAAAATATAAATAATGATTAAAATAATTTTTATTACATAAGTAACACTAAAGTATGGGATTCATTTCATCTGTTTACTTATTTTGTATCTTCTCTTTTCATTGGTACATGTTTTTGGTACGTAGAGTCACATTCATTTGGGGGAGCTGGTTCACATGCACAACACATCATAGTTCTTGTTACCCCTCCTTCCCATCCTGCCTCTCCCCTTTCCCCTCATTACATCTCTTGACCCCTTTCCCGTTTGCAAGGTATCTATCTTCCTGTTTTGTATTATCTATCTTTGGTTTTGCTCTTTCATTTATTTATACTTTGAGATTTTCATATAAGAGGAACCATGTGATATTTAAGCTTGTGGCCAGATTTATTTCACTTAACATTAAGTTCTCAAGGTGCACATATTTTCCTACAAATGGCTCAAATTTATTCTTCTTTACATACAATATTACTTCTTGTGTTAGAGTATAACATTTTCTTTACCTTTTCATCTTTGGATGGACATATCGGCCACTTCCAAGATTTAGCTATTATAAATTGTGCAGTTATAAACATTGATAAGCATGTAGCAGTATAATATCATGACTTTAACTGTTTCAGAAAGATCCCTAGAAAGGTAATAGCTGAGACAAATGGAATTTCTCTTTTTAGTTTTTGAAAAATCTTCACACTAATACTAGGTTACATTTCCACTGACAATGTACAAGGGTTCCTTTTCCCGGCAGCCTATTCAGAATTTGTTATTATTTAATTACTTGATAAGTAGTCATTCTTTCTGGTGGATGATGGAACCTCAATATTGCTTTAACATGGATTTCTTTCATGGCCAGAGATGTTGAATATTTTTCATGTATGAATTGGCCATTTGTACTTCTACCGAGAAGTATCTATTCACTTCTGTTGCCCTTTTACATTGATTCTTATGTTGGGGGGTGTCGAGATTTTTTTGAGTTCTTTATATATGCCCTAAATATTAGTCCTCTGTCCAAAGAGTAGCTGGAAAAATTTTGTTCCTACTCTATAGATTGTCACTTCACTGTCTTGGTTGTTAAGTTTGCTGAGGAAATGATATTTAATTTATATAATCCCATTTGTTGATTTTTTTATGTCATTTCTTTGGCAGTTGGGGTTCTGTTAAGAAAGTCCTTGCCTACTCTTATGACTTCAAATGTTACCATTTTATCTTCCAGCAAGTTAAATGTTTCTATTTTAATATTTAGATTATTGATTTATTTTGATTTTAGTTTAGTACATGGTGAAAAAGATGAGTCTATAATCAATTTTCTGCATGTAAATATACAGTTTTCTCATCAGCATTGGCTGAAGAGGATATTTTTCCTTGGACATATGTTTTTGTATCCTTTATTAAAGATCAAATAATTACATATGTCTGGGCTTGCTTTGCAAAGTATATTCTATTCCTGGGCTTCTCTTAGTTGGGAGGATTTTTATTCCTGCCTCTAATTATTTGCTGTATTGGATTCTTCAGAATATTTATATCTTTCTATTTCTGTTTTGTTAATTCCTATGTATGTAGGAATCTGAACATTTCTTCAAAATTCCCTAGTTTGTTGGACTGCAGTCTTTATAGTAATTACCAGTGTTCTTATAGATCTTAGCAGTTGTGCTTTT
Organism: Heterocephalus glaber; assembly: GCF_053883595.1. NCBI lineage: Eukaryota > Metazoa > Chordata > Mammalia > Rodentia > Bathyergidae > Heterocephalus > Heterocephalus glaber. The sequence continues at coordinate 15,748,288 of NW_028258142.1, read as the reverse complement.
GCCTTTGTTGTTGTTGTTTTGGAGTTGTTTTTGTTTTGTACTGAAGATCAAACTTAGGACCTTCTGCTTGTGAGGCAGGCACAGCACCACTGAGCTAAATCTTCAACCCTGCTTTGTCATTTTTAATTGCATCGTTCTTTATGTTTTTTTCCTTTTTTTGTTAAATTCAGATAAAGTTTTGTCAATTTTGTATATTCTTTTAAAGACCCAGCTCTTGAATTCATTTATTCTTTTTTAGTTTCAATTTCATTAATTTCTGCACTTATCTGTATCATTTCTCTCCCTGTAACTGGGTTTGAGTTTGGACTGAGTTTTTTCTAGTATCTTGAGGGGCATCATTAAATTAATTAACTGAGCTCATTCTGTTTTCATAATGTGAGCATTCACAGAAACATATTTTCTTCATAATTTTCATTTTATTGTGTCCTATATATTTTGGTATGTTATACTGGCAGTATCATTTCATTCTAAGAATGAGTTTCTTATTTGGTTTCTTCTGTAACACATTGAATATTCAGGAATATAGTATTTATTTTCCAGGTGTTTGTAAAATTTATGTGGTTTTTTGAAGTTGATTTCTAGATTCATACTCTTTGATCTAATGTTATATATAGGATTACTTTGATTATATTGTATTTATTTAAGCAGAATTAATGGACTAGTTTGTGGTCTATTTTGGAGAGAGTTTTGTGTGCTGCTGAAAAGAATGTATATTCTGTTATAGTAGGGTAAAATACTCTAGATATGTTCACTTGTTATTTTATGAATTATGAATTATTTTTAGTTTATGAATTTCTTTTTGGATTAAATAAGTCTTTTAAGTGCAGCAGACTGTTGAGTTTTTTTTAAACCAGTCTGACAGTCTGTGCCTTTTAACTGAGAAATCGTGGCCATTTACATTGAGAGTTATTCTTGAAAGGTGTTGACATATTCCTGTCACTGAATTTTTTTTTCTATTGGTGACCCCTTTATCCTTCCCTGCTTTTATTTTAGTCATTACCTTGCTTGACATATTTATTCTATTTAATGTTTGGCTTTGTTGGCTTCTTTATTTCTAGTTTATGCTTGTATATTCTTTGAAGTGCTGGGTTAGTGTTATGAATTTTTAAGGTATTCTTTGTCATGGAATCCATTATTGTTTCATCAATTTTGAAAGATAGTTGTGTGGGATATTTTTGTCTGTGTTGAAAGCTGGTAACTTTTACGGATGAAATATTTCAAGTTTTTCTGGCCTTTAAAGTTTGTGTTGCAAAGCTTGACATAATTCTAGTGGGTTTACCTTTGCAAGTTTTTTTTTGTTTTTTGTTTTTTGTTTTGTTTTTTTGCTTTTCTCTGACAGATTTTAAGATTCTTTGTTTTGGACTTTTGGAAATTTGACTGTGACTATGACTTGTTGTGGGGAGGTTCTTTTTTCTTTGTCATTATTTGGAATTCTGGCCTTGATAACCTATATGTTGAGTTCTTGCTCCATTCTTGGAAAATTTTCTGGGAAATTACTCTAAACAGATTTTTTAATTCCATATGTGTTGTCTTCTAACTTGTCTTTAACTCCAACTATTCTTCTTGGTATCATCTAGTATTGTTAGATGAATTATTGCTCTCTTCCTGTTTTTAAGGTTTCTCTAACTATTTCATCATGTGATTCCATTTTGTCCTGAATTACTGAAACCCTATCTTCATTTTGGTCATTTCTGCTATTTATTAATTCAATAGAATTTTTTATCTCCGTGATTTATGTTTGGCACATTTTCATGGAGTCTACTTTTTTGATACATGTGTCATTTATGTTTTAGTCAAATCATTTAATTTTTTATTTGTTTCTGTCAGAACCGCATTGGTCAGTTTGTTTGATAGTTTCATTGTCTTTAGGGTCATCTTTGAGCTCAACGAGTTTATTTTCTTTATCTGTACTCCTTTCACCCAGCTCAGCAATCTTGTGTTTTATTTCATCTCCATTGCTGGCCCTTGAATCAGTTTTGGCAGTTTGGAATATTGAAGGAATTTTGTTTTCTTCTCTTTGCATATTCTGTGTGTGTGTGTGTGTGTGTGTGTGTGTGTGTGTGTGTGTGATGCAAGCTGAAGGATTAGACCAAATAGAGTGAAGAGAATTTTTTTTGGTATGAAAATCTCATTCTTTACCATCTGTTTTCCAGTGATGTGTTCCTGGCTTCATTCGTTTAGAAACTACATGTATTGCTTAACACTTCAACCTATTCATGTTATTGGGCTGGACTCTACCACTGTTTGTAAGGAGAGAATTTCTGTTTTGTTTTTGTTTTTGGTACCAGGGATTGAACTCGGGACCTTGTGCTTGCAAGGCAAGCTCTGGAACCACTCAGCTAAATCCCCGGCTGTAGGAGAGAATTTCTATCGATCATAACAGGATCTACAGATCCAACTATATGTCAATCATAAATATTACAGCCTGTTTTGATAATTTCACTCATTTGTCCATCCCCCATACAGACTATATTATACTGTTATTTGTGGTTCATGTAGGATGCAGAGGATGAGGGGAAGGATGGAGGAAGGGAAAAAAAGGAGACGTTGTATCATTGGGAAGAGAGTGAAGTAAGAGAAATGTCAATAGGCAAAAAAAAAAAAAAAAAAAAAGACAGGAGGCCAGACTCTGTTGGAATTATTTTCATAGCTACGGTAGAGGGCTGGTGTTGAGAGGGTTTGAAAGAGTATTTGTGTAGGCAGTAGGAGGTATGCATCTTGATATACATGAATTGACAGATTGAGGGATGCTGTGGGATTGTCAGAACCTGTTAATATTGTTTGGATCCTCTAAGTCTAATTATGTTAAGGATTACCCTGATATGCCTGTGAATGGCACTGTTCAATTTGTAGCTCTACTGGAGTCTAATTCTTTAATGTATTATTCAGGCCCGTGATATATGCAATTAGATAAGTGGAGAGGAAGAGGTGGAAAGCAAGGAGGTGAAATAATAAAGAAGATAAGAGAGAAAAGAACAAGGAATTAAAACAGCTACAAATTTAAAAAAGAAGCTGGAAAAGATGGAGCTGTTCAAAGAGGGAGCTTTAAAGAATAAAATATAATAACACAACAATTGCAATAACCAAAAGAACAAATAAATGGAAACAGAAAACAACCAACCAAGTTAATCCAAATAAAATGAAGCAAGAAGAATATAAGTACACTGTTTTAGTCATTATTGCAAGGGAAATAGATTTAATACAGGACAGATAATTTATAGGATTATTTTATAATATTCATCCCAAAAGTAAAATGCAAAGGAGTGCAAGAGATAGATCACACACTAGGGACTCAAAGAATCCAGCCAAGGGCCTCAACCCCACAGCAAGGTCCTGCACAAGAACAACTAAAGGCCTAGTATCTAAGGCAATGTCCTCCATGAGTGCAGCCAGTGCTCTGAATCCCAGGGTGATGTCTCATGCTTGCATGTATCAAAGATCTGTACATGGAAGGCATAGAGGCCAGTGGTGGAAGCCAGAAAATCTGAGCTGGTGGCATGAAGGATTTGTGCCATCAGGCTGAAGGATCTACACTGGAGCCACAAAATTATGCTCATGGTGAAGATCAAACCTCCGCTGAGGAGAACAGCAGTCATTCCAAGTGACAGCCAGGACCTGAGCTCCTCTTCTGATGAAAACAGCCAAGTTCACATCAGGAAGACCACCCACAGCAAGCTTCTCCTAGAAAATCAATAGCCCATGATCTTTGATTTTCCTCTCCAGTTCTCTTTTAAACCATTGGCAACAATCTTCAAGTGGGTCTTCCCCACCCAGTCCGAACAGATTCAGTTCAGCTGGGTGTGACAAGTTGACATTAGTTAATCTACCATAATCTACCTCTGGTCAACTTGATAATCAGACATAGTTCTTTAAACCATAGTCTCTAGAGGCAAATTTGTGAAAAGTTAACATATCTTGATCTCTTCAGATTTACACTAATGTAACAATTATATGTACAACTATTGCATTCATTTCCACATTATGGCTTCAAATTTTAAAATTCTTTGGGTGTCCATTTATTTACATGATTTAACAACACTTAAAACTCAGTCATATATATCAATATCATATTACTACATTAAAATTCTAATAGAGAGCTATTAAAATCAAAATCCTTGCCTCCCATTAATTTAGACAACAGGTACATCAACACCAAGGGATCTTCTGCATTCCAAATACACTCTTCACTTCTGGTAAAAGGTCTCAGGTCACTTTTCCATTGTTCTGTTCCTTCTCAACAGCCATGTTCTCCTGTTTCATCCTTACAATCCATAGTTCCACTGGAGCTTCTCCTCTGACCAAACACTTCAAAACACCCTGCTGGTTCTCCACTCTAATTTCCAACTAGATGTGCCCAAAAGCCCTCAATGATAACTATGCCACCATCCCAACAGTATACTGCACTGAGATTTTTTTACCACCCAGGGAATGTGTCTAAACACAATCAAAATGAAGACCCTTCCTGCAAAAACACAACATACACTACCTGGGATCTGGCAGTCAATACAGTCCTCAACAGAAGCCTCCTGAGGCTCATCCTAACTGGCAACGTTTCAACATTACTCTGATTTTCTGGCCTTTGACCAGACTCTCCCATATAGTTTAGAGTGCAGCAGAGGTACCTCTTTGGTTAGTCTCTCAAAACCTTTCCAAATTGATTCCCAGGCCTTTTAAGCTTAAGCCACAAGGCCAGGTTGCATCACAGCAATGACCCCACTCCTAGTACCAATTTTTTGTGTTAGTTACTTTTCTCTTGTTGCTGAGACAATATGCCTGACACCCAAAATTAAAAGGGAAAAGGTGTATTTGGCTTACAGTTCCTAGAGGTTTAAGTCCATAATTGGTTGGTTTCAAGTCAGGGTGGTAGAGCAGCAATAGTTCATGGTGGTAGAAGCAGCAAAAGCAACAAGGGAATTTAACAGTGTCTTTCTGCTCCTTTTATCTTTTTCACTGTAGGATTTAGTAATCACATACCCTTAATCCTAGTATCACACACCTATGACCACGTGAGGTTTTGGGGGACATCTAGACCCAAACTATAACATACACCAACTGAAATAAAAACAGAAATAAAAATAAAAGCCTTCACACCTTGGCTATAGCTTTGACCAAAAGCATCCACAACGGATCCCTTTATGCTGGAGCCACAGACTCATTGCAGGCAGCCAAGCAGTTTCCCCCTGTGGACCATCAGTTGCCTGTCCAAATCTGTAAAAGCTGTCACTCCTTCTGAACACATGTCCTGGTTTCCAGTTGTTCAAGATGTGACTTCCTCACACCTCCATGGGTCCAGTTGCTTTAATGGATTTTGGGTATAAATATTGTGGACATTTCCGTGTCTTTCCTCCATAATATTTCCTTAATTATTGCCTTGTCTAGCCTTGTCTAGCATGCTACCATCCCAGGCACCTCTTCACTGTCCCTCAGACAACAGATGCCAGTCTGTCTCAGCCCCTGCCATGGAACCTAGGGTCAACCCTAGGCTCAGAAAAAGGCTTGTTTTGCCAGTGTGTGGTGAAGCCAGGACATCACAATATTTCAGGCATTATGGCTGAATAAGAGAGTGCCTGCTCTTTTTTGGCACTGCCAGATTACCCTCTGACCAGGGTGCTGGCCTCTGTCTCTCCTCTTGTAGATCTTTCCTCCTCCAATCTCTACTCTGAGTACTTAGCTGTCCTCATCTCAGGTCTCCTTGACTTCTGTAGTCCCCTGAGAGTTGTGGTACTGCCCCTCTGGCAATGGGCAATTGTGGAGTGTGCTAAATGACACACAAACACAGCATTCCCATTGTATGTGGAGTGAGAGGCAACTTTTTCTTCCAGGGTCAGGCAAGGCTTCCCTCTCCTCACAGTCCCACTGCTTGTAGGCTGTGTAGCACTATTTTTGAAAGGATGTGGGTGCATGGCATTTTGCTTTGCCCTCTTCTCTTGATTTGGGCTTCTCTGAATCTGTAGGTTGCATGTCTCACTCACCACTCACCATCCCTGATAGAGAAGTTACAATAATTGTGAGTCCATTCCTTCAGCCAGGACATAGGCAAATGGCCAGCTCCCTCCCTTAGGCCAATCCTCTCCAAAATTAGCATGTACATGGGGTCTGAGGAGGAGGGTGAGGTGTCATGATTCAGGAGTGGTCTATTTTTCTCTCATATGTCCCCTAGATACTAGATTTTAGGTCAGTTAGATTTTATTTTCGTTTATCCTCTTGTAGCAGACTTTATCCTTTGCTCTGCTCTTCTTTGGTACCAACTTGCAGGCACTTACCCTTTCTGTCATCCACCAGGTGGCCCTCTTCCCACCCCATATTGTTAAAAATTACTGAGGGCATAAATGTTTGGTATAAAACAGTATTTTTGAAAACAAAATATTTAGTAATATATGTCATTCTTTTACATATTTGTAATCTAATGCCTACCTTAATGAGCATGGAATTCTTGTCATTTTCTTGATATTCAATTCATTGATAAATGTTTTTTAGAAGAATATAAAGAAAACAGAAACTCACACGAATATGTAATTAATAAGAGACTGTCTAGCAGACTCCTGAAAAACTCTAAGAAAACTCAGGAGAATTCACATCTCAGCTTTAAAAGCATGTATTTATCTGAAAATCAAGTTGCCAAAAAGCTATCATTGATAATGGACAGAGGCTGTACCGAAAATTATTCTCAATCTCTAAGACTAATGTGAATGACACATTTTAAAAATAACAATTAAAGATGTACCTATTTCAGAACAAATTATCCGCTTTGAATTTCCCACAAAACCTTGGCTTTTCTCAATCTTACCTCAGCATAGTCAGTTTTACGTATGGTTTCCCTCGTTATGTTGTGAGTGCTTATGCACATGGGGGATGTCTTCAGTAGATAGGAGTTTGCCACAAGTCAAGAAGAAAATGAAATCACACTTGAAAGAACACACACATGATTAGTTGAATGAATGGGTGAAGGAAATATTTGAAATTCGATTTGAAGAGGAATATTATATCTTCTTGTAAGACTTGGATATAATAGAAGATTTTGCACTGTCAGAAGACTTGGCAGAAAAGCAAGTGAGAAACTTTACGCTGGCTATTGATAGAGTGACATCCTACAGACCTATGCTGGGAGGATTCTACCTGGTTAAGAAGAAAATTTCTTCCTTTATCACTTTTTTCTCTTTCTTTTTCAGTGTGCTGATCTGATTTCAATTGTGGCATTCTTTTCTACTAAGACTGCCATTTAGAATATGAAAAATTTTTTTTCTAAAAACCATTTTAAATAATTATCTAAATTAAAAGAATTTGGTGGGAACAATAAGAAAGAGAATATCTAAGAACAAAAAAAGAAAATTGCCCATTGTGGTCACACATCTCGATATCTTATAGCAAACCCTTTGTTGGATATAGCCCCTAATTTCTGATAAAGTGTTTCTATCAAGGCATTTTATTTATTTATTTACTTTCCTTCAGTTCTTTATCACTTTCAATATCACATGTTTGAGTTTGTACTTGAGAAACACAGAGAGAAACATATTTATGATCTACAGAATACAGATAGAAAATCTTCTTATAGTTTTTGTAGAGATTTTACCTTTGCCCTGTTATTATGCATACATTGTGTCACTCCTTCCTCTTACACTTATGGATAGGCAAGGAAATTACGCCTGTTTTTGATCTAAAAATAATGGAAATGGAGTTTCAATTAATAGCCCAAATTCAAATTGTTAGCACAGGGTGAAAATGCCTTGTTTTTTTTTTTCTCTCTTTTGCTGCATTACTTTTATCTCCTTCTCTCACCAATTCCATTCCATTACACTAACTGTGTGCATTTTTTTTCCTTTTGATATTTGGGATGAATGGACAGTTGGTTTTGTAGACTTTCCTGCACGATGGCGTGTTCAGTGGTAGGCCTGCACCTGCTGGCACTTGTGTGAGTTTCCCCCCAGTGCAGTGCAGATGGCAGAATCACTGAGAGAGACAATAGTCTCGTGTTCAAATGTGAGACACAGTGACAGCTTCTAGAACCAAAGCCACCAGGAAAAAAAATTTGGTAAGGGGATCAGAGGCTATTTGTGAGGTAACCACTGGGTGGGGCAAAAGTGCTCACTTTGTAAGAGGGCACAGACCCAAAGGACAAGTATATACAGATTACTTAAAAGAAATTAATTGAAAGTTCATTTATTATAATCAAAATTTGAGGCTCAAGTTCAGATTCTAAGAAAGCTCTGAATTTTGATTTTCTAACAAATTTCCTTTATAAGTATTCTTAGTAATTGCTTATATCTTTATATGTGCTAAAATTATTTCTCAATAAGGTCTAAAAATTGGACACAATCACTGCTTTGTATAATAAAACATAAATTACAAAGTTATGATCATTTATAATAAAATTTTCTCTCTAAAAGACCCTATCTGCTGGGCATTTTTTGTTTTTCTGAGTATGTATGTTATAATTTCGCTTCAGTGTGGCAATTTTTAAAATGATAGTTTATCACATTTTTCTTCTTAGTTCTATTGCTTTGTGATTGTTGTAGTTACATTCATCAAACACCACATTCATATGCAGCAACATAATTGTGGTTGTTTAGTGTCTATAATCACTTACAGAGAATGAGTGGGAATTAGCCCTTCAGTGGAGTGTTTAAAAGGGAAAGAGCGAACTTTAGTGTTTAAAAACAGATCAGCCATTTTCTACCTCCAAATTTTTTGCAGAATTTGTGCCTATTCTGACTTTCTTTAGTTGAGCAAAATGCTTGTAACTCTGAAGAATTTAAATAAGTACATTATACAGATGTCATATTCCAGTGGAATAAGCTATTATGTCACAGAATTTTAAAGGATTTAGTGCCTGAAAGGTCAATGAAATAAGTTTCATTCCTTCAGACATTTGTGATCTACAGACAATTTGAAAATGTTGGCTTTAGACAATCATTTGATATATAGTGGAGGATCGTTACTCTTGTATATTTGAAACAAGTATAGAAATAAGTGAATAGGTTAATACCATAAACATATCAGCATTAAATTGGAATTAAAACATGTACTGAAGTTTCTAGATTTATTAGTTTGTTTTTCTTTTTTTTTCATTGTGATGAGTATGGTACATGGATAATGGAATAACCAATTTGGAAACAAAAAAATATTGAGTGATGATTTTCCTTTTGAATTTTTCTTCTCATTTGCATATTGTAAATTATTGCTTATTTTCCTTTATTTATCGTCAGATTTATGATGAAGTTTTTCAGAAGAAAGTCTCTTATTTTCCTTTTATTATGATATGGGGATTTGTCCATAACAACATACACAGTAAGGATAAAAGATATGCAGCTTTGCTGTATACAATCTTATTTTGCTTAACTAGGCTATAAAATTGTTGGAAGATTGCTAAAAGTTACATTCAACAATAAAATGTGCAATATGCAAACTTTCCACTATTTGATTTTAATGGAATGAATAAAATAATATCATTGCATGATTCTTCCTCTGCTTCATTTGTAGCTGCTGATTAGTCTTAGAGAATGGTTCTATAATATCTCTATGAATAAATATGATGCATTTTTAAAATATGAAAAAATAGGTACCATCCAGAAATGTCATAGAAATCCAGAAGTATCAAGGTATGGGTGGGGAAAACCAGAAAATAAATGAAGTTTTATAATAATAGTAGTACTAATGATGATAAATAATAATAACAACAATAATACTACAAGGCTCTTCCATTTAGAAGTATATCTACCTGGTCCTATACTAAAAGATGCATATGCTCTTGTGGTAACTATGTAGCTGTACCCCCAAAGCCTCATTCAATGGAAGGTAGGGCTTTAGAAAGGTGATTGAATTATTGGGGTAGTATAGCTGACTTGCTGTTAGAAGGTAGGTTCTGGTTGGAAAAGGCAGGTCAGTGGGGGAGGTGACACAGTAAAGTATGTCTCCTTTCCTGGCTCCTCTCTTTTCTCTCTGATTCCTGGCTGCTAAGGCATGAGTGGCTTTCCTCCACCCAGACACTTCCACCTTGCTGCCAGCCATACAATAACTAAGACCTCTAAAGATGTGAGCCAACATAAACCTTTCTTCATCAAGTTTCAGGTATTGTGTACTTTGTCCCAGAAAAGAGAAAGTGACTATGAAGCATCCCTTAACCGAATTTTTGTAATTTGGTAAAACAGAATTGATTCCCTTTAGCAGAGAAAGAGGCATCAAGGTGAAGATAGATTGCCCCAAATTGGTCAGAAAAATGAGTGGTTGGGGTGGATTCGGTTTTAGGATGTGTTTATTATGACTGTGAAATTGAAAGTAAGGAAACATAGATAGTTTATCATTGCACAAAGTCCTGCAATTCACAAAGTGCTTTCATATCACTGATTATTTTAAGACACCGGAAGGTATATATATTACTACTAACCTTGTGGTACAGATGAATTAATAGACACAAAACAATAACCACATGCCTAATAAAGCACAGGGACTAAGGTAAAATTGAATTCACTGCTATATCAAGTCACACCAGCTGGCTTGGAGAAGCGATTGGAAATAAAGAACACATATATTGGGAGAGGAAAGGTATACATCCTGGAGGCCAACCACGGTGAGGATTTATGGCTTTTTATATTTTTCCTTGCTCTACTGGTTACTATAAATATATGCTTTGGGGTGGGATTCATAGGAAGAAAAAAATATTTGGGAAAATAAAGGCAGATTGCAGAAGCTCTGTGTTCTGGGACAAATCTGGAAGAGGTAAAGCTGCCAGCAATAAGAAGAAGCAATGAGTCATGAGGAAAAGACCTCTGGGCCTGGAGGCAACTGATGTGTGTGGGTGGCCAGGGTTTGTTACTAATAAGCTTGATGGTCTTGGAGTCATGTGATCTCATGGGAGCTTATTTTCCCCACTTGTAAAAAGAGTGCACTGTGTTACCTGATACCTATTAGACTTACCAACTCTGAAAAGCCATGGGGATGGATTGTAGTTCTATGTAAAGCCCTATTAGGAAGCTGCATTTGACAAGGGGACCACAGTGACCTCCCCAAATACGAAAGAGTCCCTGAGGTCTCACACCTGCGTTTCTGTCATCCACACCTAGTCTTCAACATCAAAACTGAAAGTAACAGTGTTAGCCAGCTACGTTCTCACTGCTAGTTTTCCTTGCAATTAATTCAAATGAAAATATTCAGAGAAAGTAGATCAAAGAAAAAATAAGAATCAAACAGTTCCCATGATTTTCTTATTCCCAATTAAAGGATTATCTACAAGCCAGCCTTACCACTCAGATCTGAAGAAATAAACTGGAAAAGGCAACTTCTTTAAGGCAAAGAGCCAGGTTTCTGAGCCTTGTGTTTCTTTCCAACATTCTGGTCAATCTCACTCTAGAAGACCTCTACTTTCTGCATTCAAACCATGCCCAGTTTGCTCTTTGCTCTTACACAAAACAACAAGGAGAGGGCATTCTGATTCAGAAATTAATTTCATTATTGAATACATCACGCAAAGTCCAGAGTAGTTTTTCTAGTGCCACAGAAAGACAAAATCACTGTGCTTACAAGATGCATCTAAATCAATGATTTTTTACAGTAGGCATTTTGGACATTGGTTTAATCAGTATTGTTACCCACCCCTATTTATTTTTATATTGAAATACACATCACTTTATTATAAATTACTTTTTATTTCTCTTTCATTTTGTTTGGAATATGATATAGACTATATTGTTAGTGTATAAGTAAATTCATTATGTATGAATTCCATTTGAAAATATTAAGTAAATATTAAACAGTACCCATTTGAAAAAAAAATCATTGGATCATATAAGGAATTTCTCACTCATATAAAATCACTTATTTTAATGACTAAGAAACTCCTTTCCAGGTTGAATATACAATAAGGCTGCCCTTAGTTCCATTACTTTTTTAGCATTCATAATGAATCAACTAGTTATTTGCCCAAATATTAGACACTTTTCTGTCATTGAGACAAAATGCTGGATAGCAGCAAACTAAAGGAGGAAATGTTTAACTCATGATTTCTGATGATCTAGTCTATGGTTGGCTTGCTCCAAGGCAGAAGAGGCATAGAAGAAGGAACTGATGTGGGAAAGCTACAGAAAACATGGCAGTCAGGAAACAAAGAAAGAAAGGAGAGTCAAGGAGGTAGATACACCCAATGAAATACTTCTTCCAGCCAAGCTCCACCACCTAACAGCACATTTAGCAATGAACTCGAATTAATTTGCAGATAAGTATAGCGCCTCCATGATTCAACTACTTTTCCAAAGCCCCACCCTGAATATTTGACACTTTGGGAGACACTTTAGATCTAAATCATAATGTTTTACCTCTCCCCCAAAAGATCATGTCCACCTCATTACATAAAATCTATTTAGTTCATCTCTAAGAGTCTCCAAATCCTCAAAAGCATGAGCATTGCTGAAAAGACCAAGGTGAACTCTTTATTGTGAGCCCTTTTAACAATAAAAAAGTCAAATGCTTCCAAGATATAATGACACAGGGTAAACAGACTGCTTAGAAAATAATCTGATATTTTATCCCCTTATAGAGAAAATGTGCATGGGCCAAAATCAATCAAATATCTGAGATCAATATTTCTACCTCTCCAGCCCCTATGATGATAAGGTCAGCTAACATTTTATGTATAAGTACATTGCAATAATTTAAGCAGTAAAATATAAAGCTTGAAAGTCCTGTTCACTATCTTAAAGAGGTTATGCTTATTGTTGGCATGGTAGAAAGAGGCATCTTCACATAAAGTGTAAATGCTTGAATTTTACATTAGGAAACAAAAAAACGTGGATTCACAAAGGAAAAACCACTCTCACTAGGCTGATCAGAGAATATTTTATGAAAGAAATAACATTTGAATAGTGGCTTAAAGGTCAAATGGGGTTTTGATATATTAGGAGAGCAAACAGTATAAGCAAAGTTAATTGGTGTAAAAATTTGTCTGTGTTCAGAGAATAATAAGTAGTCAATGGAAACGCAGAGGAGTTAAATTGCAAAATGTGCCTGGACCTTTGAAAGTTTCTTTCTTTCTTTCTTTCTTTCTTTCTTTCTTTCTTTCTTTCTTTCTTTCTTTCTTTCTTTCTTTCCTTCTTTTTTCTTTTTTTCTCTTTCTTTCTTTCCCTCTCTGTATTTCTGTCTCTTTCTGAGACAGAAAATTGAACCAAGGTCCTTTGCATACAGCTATATATACAGCCATTTTTATTTTCTTATATTTTTTTGAGAAAGTGTCTCACTAAGTAGCTAAGTCCCCAGGCTGAGGTGGAACTTGCCATCCTTCTCCCTCAATCTCTTAGATTCTGGGATTATAGGTATGTACCACCATGCCCAGGTTGGGTAGTACTGAATACCAAAAAATTAAACAGTAAGAGGATATTGGAGCTATAGGGGAGAAGGTGATGTCATAATCCAAGCTAGTTTAAGAAAATGTTGCTCAGCTAGGTGTTAAGGATAAAAAAGTGAATAAAGCAAATGGGGTTGGGGAGAATAATTAGAAGTTTCTTCCACAGTCTAGCCCACTGAAGACAACACAGGACTGAAGCTGGGCACTGACTGTAAAAGTGAGAAGGAGGTAGAAACTCAGGAGAGAAAATGGCATTTCCTTTTTGAGAGAAGGCAGTGAGGAATATAAAGGAAGAAGAATAGCACTCCAAAGGCTCCTTACCCTGGAAATACCAGTAACTGAAGGAGAGAACATCATTCTGGCAGATGAGATACTTAGAGAGAGGACAATAAATGTGCTGAGCATCCTAATAATAAACTTCTCTCCATAAAGGTAATATACACATTAAAATCAAATCAAACCCCCCAAATCAATACTAACTTGTGAATATCTGCTGTCTCCATGGCACAACACCAGCTTAACTTAAAAAGCTATTCAAAGCATAAAAGAGTTTTCCATCATGCTTTTTAAAAAGGCAATTGAATCACAGAGGCATTGATATGGTAGGCAAACCTTATGAGCAGATTCAAAAGAAGTCTTAAGTGAATGCTACAATTTTTTAAAAATGTTTTTTGTGGGCCGGGGATTTAGCCCAGTGGTTCCCTCGCCTGCCTTGCAAGTGCAAGGACCTGAGCTCGATCCTAGGTACCAAAAATATATATATATTTTTTGTATATCCCCTGCCAATGAAACCAAGCTGTTTACACTACTTAAATTGTGTTAACATATGACTTGATATAATACAATACAGAGAGCTAAATTGATGTTCGAGTAGACATTTATATGCACCCACATTCCCCAAATCAATTCTAAGAACCCACTTGCTCTTATGTACTCTGAAGATAGGAATCTTTCATAGGGTCTTTCAGTAAATACTAATATTTTCTTTTCTTTTTTATTTTTGTTTTTGCTTTTGTTTCAGAAAAGCATTTCATATGCTCTTCACTCTGATACAAAGTCTGTTTCTATGTGACAGCCTAATTCTTATATATCAAAAACTAAGTTAGTATAATTAGTGGGTGTTTATGTGAGGCATGATCCACCATCTCCCCATCTCACAATCTCTGGAAAATGTTTTACTTAGAATCCTAGTGCTGCAGTGAGTGGAAGCTGGTGGTAGTAGAGACAGAAAGACTTGAGAATTAGAAAGACACCTACCCACCATGTCACTTGAGGGACTGATTAGCGATCAAGTGAAGAAATCAGTAAGAACAGCAGATCCCAGATAAAACAGGAATTGGAGAACAAAAAGAAAAATAAAAAATAAAAAAACTTGATTAAAATATGTTAAGAAGTAAAATATTAATAAGAAAGACAGGTTGATAAGAAATTGAAATAAACTTGTAAATAATAAATTCATCCCTTTAAATCACATCATTAATAATCTTCACTGTGATTTCATGCTCACCAATAACAGCCTGATTTTAGTGTGGCTTCCCATGTGGCATGCCTGCAGGTGGAACGTCTGCTTGGCTCTCCAATTATATTGCTCATTATAAATTGATAAACTGATGTGCATCGTTCTTTTTGAGCTGGGTTAACATGAGACCATTCTTGCCTTTTGTAATTCTGCTTTCTAAGCATCGTACACTTATGGTAACCCTTGAGTCATGATGAATTTGAGGGTTCCACCCTACAAAGCTTCTAGGGAGATGGATAGAATTTCTTCTTTGCAGACTTCCAACATCTCATTGATTGCAGCTTTTTATGAATTACATTGCAGTAATTGCCACTATTGGCAGAGTGAATGTCAGAATAAGATAAAATACAGGTAGCATGTTTGACCTAGTACTGTCATACAGCCAAGGTGAACATATAATTCAGAGTTCAATATCAGATCATATTTGCAAGTGAAATGCAGCACTCACCAAATTTGAAAACTGGAGATGAAAAAATAAAAAGAGTTTCAGCAGGAAAGCCAGGGCATATAGCCACTGTACTTATAACTCAGATTGCTGGACCAATCCTGAAACTGAACTGGACATTTTCATGATGATTCCTTTGTAACTCTAATATGAACCACAAGATCCAGTTTCTCCTTTCTCAGCTAGACACAGAGCCCTCTCAGAACTGCAGGTGCTGCTCCCTGGTGTCCTGCACTTGAGTTACCATAGCGCATACTCTGTTCTCCTGGATGAAATCCACATCTGGTGGCCACAGCTGTGCCTGAGCTTGTCATTATTTTCTGTGCCTCATTTATGGAAATGTTTCATTTATTATATTTTATACAATTTGAATTTTCTTGTGTCCATTTGACTTTCTAAGGATAGTTTTTTTTTTAAATAACTTTATTTGTATCAAAATTTTTACAGATTTATTGATGGCTCATAACTTGAAGAGTGTACAGATATTAAAAGTTTAAGGATCATCAGGACTTACCCACTAGTAAAGGAAAAAATATATATGTTATATATATATATATATATTTCATATATATATTATCAAGGTCAGTGCTTCCTGCAACATTACTTATTTTCCTAGATTCTCCTTTCCTGATTCTCCTTTGTTATCCTTAACAAAGAAGAGTCATGCGAAAGTCCCCATGGTATGGAAAGTGACATGTCTGGGTGCAGACTACATGTGCAGAAAACAATTCCTCCAAGGATACTTGAAGGAGACAGCTGCTACAAATCCTGTAAAATTAAATAGTATATTTTTTAATTCCTTAAGTGCAAAAATACATAAATAAAAGACTAAAAATTGAAAAATATAAACTGAACAACACGTTTCTGAAACTTAATATCACCATTATATCTGGTTGCTTTCAGTTACAATATCAATGTTTATTTAAAATTAATTGTTAAAATATCCTCCGAAGAAGAACACACCAGCATAAATGATTTGAACAGTGTAAATCGTAAGATTACATCCAAGACGTAAGAAGTTGCACAATGCGATATTGACATATCGCATAGATACTACAATTTCACTTTTAAAAAGGCGATCTTCTAATCTTGTTGACTTTCACCCTAAGTACAATACTAAATTGTTTAGTATGAGATTTATGACTCTCAGTCTAGAAGTAGAAAAGGAAAAAGGGAAGGATATAGAAAGAAAAGACTAAAACCAATAAAAGAGAGAACAAATATTTTAGTTATATAGGGTAACACCATTTGCTATATGATGGTTTTGCATATAATAATCCAGAAAAAATAGGCAAGAACATAACACATTCAGAAAGAGAACAGTGACATTATTAACTTTCACAAGGACGACTGAAGGAGTAAAAAATTCATGCATGTAGATTTCTTTCTCAGGAAAGTCAAATGGAAAATGTTTTACAGTTCTCATAGCATAGAAACCTAGCAACATAACCTCTGAACACTTTCATTCAAATATCTTATGGTCAATAATACTGTATCACCATTTTAAAGAAATGATTACAAGGTAGAATTTTTGGTGTGTATGAAAATATTATTTCTGGATTGTAACAGCAAAATATTAAATTCTAACCTGAAATTGGAGCATTTATTGAGTTTTTACAAAACAGTTATTTTAAATATTATTACTAAATTGTCACATGTAATACTCTCAGAAGGTTAAGAATGTGAATACTATGATTACCTCCATTTTATAGATAAAAAGACTTAGACTCAGTGACTTATTCAAAGTCATATTGCCAGTAGTTGCTATAGCTAGAATTCCAACTCAAGTATCCCCATCCTTTTAGGCTAAATATATAACAAGAAGAGAATGGCAACATAATTATGGTGTGTCAGACTTAATGTGCATCATTACATAATATTCATGAGTAATATAGTGATACATACAAATGTTATGTATATAAATTTAATTTTTTATGTATTTAAAGGATTTCTAACCTTAAATTTCAAAAATGGATAATTATGCTTATTCTATGCTTAACATTGTTCAAAGATTCTGACTCTCTATGAAAGAGAAATAGAATATTTGAACATGAAAATTGTTTATGCATTATGCAGGCAAACAGTAATAATGGAGAGAACCCAAAAGGCAATGAGCCAGAAAGATAAAAGATTATTTGTCTCTCTGATAATGTTGTGGGGACAGTAAAAGTGTCCCAAGCAGCCAAACCATACAGGAACCTCTGCCAGCAATGGGTCTACCACATTCACCAGAGGGCTTCCAAAGCTGCTCTGGATATGGGCATTTGGGTCGCTGGGAAGAGCGAAGCACAGAAGAGGAGAGGCCCGATTTCCTTCCCAGCAAGGGGGAAAGTTCTACACATCACTCTGTGCACATTCCACTGAAGGAAACTTGGGCTTTTCAACTGGCCCATCTCAGATGAGGCTGAGAAATGTACTCTACTCAGATGTCTACAAAAAAAACAAAAGGCAATTTTGATATATTAATGCTAGTCTTGATTCCTTAAGCATTGTGGTTATTTTCCCTTCTTTATCTTTATTATTTATTTTATCAAGGCCAACAAAATTTCAGTAATGTTTGGAAGGTATTTCTAAATCATCTCTTATTTATTTGTTCCTTTTAATATTGAGGAAAAGCTAAAAATTCTTAAAGAACTGAGAAGCCATCCATGACATAAAAATAAGGATCATATGACTTCTATTAGTACAAAAGATACTTTAAAAAAAAAAAATAGGAGTTACCCTTCTGGAACTGGCAGAATGTAGATCTCATCTGGTAGCCAATGCCAGATGTTTCACTAAGAGGAATGAACCTCCCACAATACACTTAATTTCACAATACTATACCATAGGGGGGAATATCTTCCTGACCCATCTGGTGAGCAGCTTCTGCCCTGAAGCATGAAGATTGATAGCTGGTGCAATTTGATCCTAGCTAGTGTACTGTAACTGCAGATGCTAGTTCTCATTCACTCCTGTTGCCTAGAGTTACATGGGTTAAAAATGTTAATACTTGAATTTTATCCTTAAAAAACACTTGTGAGCCTTTAATGCATTGTTCTGTCTTGTTTTACTAGCTGCAGGTCAACTATTTTGTTTTTGTTTTACAAACTTCTTACTTTTTACTTTGTATTTCTCCCAGGAGTTTGAGAAGTGAATTGATAGGTTATTTTGTTTTCCTCAAAATGTAGGAATGGCTCCGTTTTCCGTGTGCCAAATGTCTCTGTTTATTTTCTATGACAATTTATTGTCATGAACTAACTTCCTTACTGCTAATTTCACTGTAAATTTCATTGTGTCACCATACGCTCTCTTGACACAATTCTAACAGATCAATACACTGAATTTATATTTCATAGGGAGCTATTAGCACTGGTATCAGCAGAGTAATTAAGTTCCTAAACAGAGATATGATTCCCTATCTTCATTATAAATAGTGTATGTATCAATAAGCACTACTTCTATTTGTATTTAACACACAACAAAAGGACTTGTGAGTAAATTCCAAGGAGCATGTGAATTCCAGACTTCAGGGAAATGATTTCTCAGCATAGAGTAGTTTTAAGATATATTAAGAAAGGAGAAAAGTGCAGAATATTTAAATTGTCAGTCATGAAAAGAGCTATGCATAGGAAAAAACAAAGGGACACATGGAAGATGGATCTCAAATGTAAATACTATGGAGAAGTTAGATCATCATCTCTTCAGAAGTAGTGAGGTCACACTTTATTTCAGTGACCATGGAATTCATTCAAAGGCCAATTTTCACTCAGTCAAGCAAAGGCCAATGAGTTTTTTTTTCCAAAATAATTTCTCCCCTGTAATTTATGAGGTGACTAGATCAAAACATAAGCCGTGTGTCTAAAATGTGCAGTATCTCTCATATATTTGGATTTTTCTTTTGTTTTTATACCAATATCACTTACATCATTATTTAAATTTAATTCATCTATTGCCTAGGGAGTATGTAATATTCCTCTACTCAACTCCAATGACATGCATAAGGAATGTTATAACCAGCAGTTCTAGTGGAGATAAAAAGAAAATGATTCTAAAGAAAAAGTTCTACATATAAAAATCTCATCACTGCTATTGAATATGAGATTTGGGATTGCATGAGTCTCGTGTAATATAACACTGAGTTTTAACACAGTAACAAATGTTGGGGACTGAGAAACGCAAGATTGACGCTGTTAATGACTATAATGGCATCGCAGAAATAAAAGAACCTCATCTATTCTTTGATAATATTTTCCAAATATTTTATCTCAATGAGTGGATTAGAGACCTTTTATTTAAAAATAAATATGAGATCTTTGAAACATTTACATTCAAAATTCTTTGTTTAACCATTTCAAAAGCCCTCATTCAAAAGAGTAGTGTCATTTAAAGAACTTATGCTGCTTTTAATTTAATTAATTTCTCTTCCATTTGGTCATATTTCTTTCTACTATTTTGCTTTTGGGATAAATGTATCTTGTTAATTTTAAAATGCTTCCATAAAAAATAAATAAAATGCTTCCATAATTATGTGCTTAAACCAGAAGACAATTTATCAATCTTCCCCCAACCAATAACTTTACTTTAAATCATTCTCTGCCTCCTGGATAGTTCGCCTTATAAAAAGAGTCTGCAGCCAGCTGTTTCTAATACGTCTTGTGTGTGTAACATGTAGACATGAATCTTAGTGCCAGTGAGAATTCCTCAGGATCCAGGAGGATTCAAAACATACAGGGCATTTTATAACTGGGTGTAACTTAATAAATAGTCAAGTATTGTTTTTCCTTATTGTCACTTACATCATTTTCTTGTAGTTGCTCGTGTCATTATGCCCTACTTTTCAAGATGACCGTGTCTTAATATCCAGTGTATCAAATCTAATCCTACAGTTTAATGTAGGCAACCCCAGTTGGTCTGCTCTAAGCTTTTTCTTGCCTTTCCAGTGAATGGAAGCTAAACTTATGCCCTGCTGGTGGCTTGAATCACCTCAATTTGTTAGGGCATTCAGAGGCAGTTGCTTCGTGTGAGAAGTGTGAGGACCACTGAACATCACATCGGGATTGACCCTAAGCTCAATGTAAAAGGCTCAGCCCTTTCTGGCGGGCTAGCAGAGCATGTGCAAACAGATTTGCTGAAGTGTAAAATGGTACAATGATTTAAAGCGAAGCCTGGTCTCTTATCCCTGCACTCCTTTTCCTTCCTTTAAAAATGAAACAGAACAGTGGACAGGCCGGTATAATCTTAGCAACATCTGTTGCCTTTCAGGAGCGTCTTGGCTGAGGACAATAACGTTTCAAAAGAGGGCTGACATCCTATTGAAAAGGGTAGAATAAATGATCTCAGCTGAAGGGTCTGTAGACAAGTTGCCACACATAGTTGAGTTCTTTTATGTGTTCTGTCAAAAGGGGCACAAAGAAGTTTTTTCTTCTTTTTTCTGATGAAACTGCCAGAAAAAAAATATTTTCCTAATCAGTGCTTAATGGAATTTACAACACTGTAGAAAAGATACATTTCAGTCCTCCTTGCTTTTACTCACAATATCTAAATCTTAAACTTATTTAATTAGAAGTGTAAAGGAATATATGCTTTACATTCATTCATGTCTGTTACTTTTGAGCGCTCTTATTCCGTTAAGTTTCATACTATGGCCAGAGTGGTTGAAAGGAGTTGTTAAATTTTGGTTGGTTTAGTGTTCCCTTTTTTCCTTCCTCCCTTCCTGCATTCTTTCCTTCCTTCCTTCCTTCCTTCCCTCCCTACCTCCCTACCTCCTTCCTCTCTTCCTCCCTTCCTCTCTTTCTCTCTTTCTCCTTCCTTTCTTTTCTTTCCTTTCTTTGCTTTCTTTTCTTTCTTTCTTTCTCTCTTTCTCTTTCTTTTTTTCCTTCCTTCCTTCCTTCCTTCCTTGCTCTCTTCCTCCCTACATTTCTGTCTCTCTGTCTTGTCAAGATGAATATTTTGTCTTAATTATTTTCCTTTAAATTTGTTCTTTTTAGCTTACTTACTTCAATATTTATTAGATATTTGTGTAGGAAGAATTACCTGCTTTTGTCTGATGTTACTCATGAGCAGTTGTGTTTACTCCGGTTTTCACATAAATGACAATTCATTCCATTTTTTCACGTAAATGGGAAGTAATACAGCTTGTGTGCGTGGTGAGATGGTGCTGTATGTGTGTGTGTTTGTGTGTGTGTGTGTGCATATTCCTTGCTAGCTTGTTTTTGAAAAGAAAGCAAAAGTAACAAAAATCAATTTCAATATCCTCAGTTGTAATGATCTTTCACTTATATATACTTTCTGAATTCCTCACATAATTTTGAAAATATATTAAATAGAAAAATCTAAAGATTTATGGTTATCAAGAAACTGATAAATTTGTACTGACAATATTTGTGACCCTTGTCCTATTATAATAAAGCTGTACAAATATGCCTTTAAGGTACTTGTACTTATACATTTTTTAAATATATAAGCCCTTTGGTACTCAAACTCTCCTGCCAACTTAAGATATTGGTTGATGGGGGCTGGGGATTTAGCCCAGTGGTTTTGCCACCTGCCTTGCAAGCACAGGACCTGAGTTCGATCCCCGGTGCAAAAAAAAAAAAGGTATCAACTAATGATATATTTAAGAATTACTTAGAATGCCCTTTAAATGTATTAAGGTAGTTAAGATCTATTTTATTCCAAAACTAAAATGTTAATGTCTCAAAGTCTTTAAAATATTCCCTTTTATTTAACTGCATTTCACATGTTTAATACAATTTGAATATGTACAAATAAATCTAAAATATTTTTGTGCATGCTATGATTCTCATTAGTGATTATCAAGGTTTTCTGTTCTTAAACCAAAAGTGAAATTAGCAAAATAAGTTCAAAAGTGCAGTTATAAAAGGTAGAAAAGAGAATATAATAAGACCTTATGCTCTAAATGTGGAAGAACATTCTGGGCATAAATGATAAAACTTTTTTAAAGAAAAGAATCCTTGCAAATATTTTAAACATATGAAGTATCCTATGAAGACATTGGAGTCTAGAATTAAGAGAGTTTCACATGTTGCTTTTGATAAACTTACCTAAATCTTATGATCTCTTTTAAAACATTAAAAATGCCAAGTCTGGTGAATTCTGATGGAGAAATTAAAATAATGAAAAACAGATGAAAGGTCACATTTAAACTCACAGATGTTAAGGCAGATGTGCTCCAGTTGATAGAACAAAGTTCCCAAGTGTGGCTCAATACAGATGAGTTATTACTGAAGTTTTTCATTTGCATCAAATATACAGAACTGACAGCTGTCATACACTAAAATGATAAGATCTAATTATCCCTAAAGAGTGGGTGAAAAAAATCTTTAGACTATCCATTCTGCCTCCTTGTGAGGCTTACCTTCAATATTGGGGATTCCAATGTCATACCGATAGAGGCCTCACAAGTAAATTAAGGAATAACCTGACTGTGGTGAGCTGGGGTAGAATGACCCACCTCAAAGAAAGACAGTCCTCAATTTCAATCATACTGTATACTATGAAAGTAAAGAATGTGGTAAATAAGCTTAATTGTCAGTTTGAATGGCTTGGGAGTTGGGCAGGCAATTAGTAAAGCATACCTCTGGGTGTGTCTTGATGGTTCATGGAGGCTTGATTGTGAGGGGTCCATATCTGGTCCCTGGCCCCTTCCTTACTGCTAATATTTGCCTTTGCTCTGCCTCCTGGCTGCTATGAGGCAAGCATCTTTGCTCTGCCATGCCCTTCTGTGTGGATATTTCCGTCTTAGAGGAATATGACCGTGAACTGAATCCACTGAAACCATGAGGAAAAAACCAAAGCTTTCCACCTTAAAGTTGTATTTTATTTTGTTTCAGTGAAGAAAATGTCACTAACACAAAGGAAAAATGTGGCCATACTTTCCCTACATTTAACAAAAGTCAGAGATAAAATCTTGTATATATAATCTTTCATTAACAAATACCAGGAGATACTTAAAACTAATGTCATGTTTTGTCTAATTTGTCGACTGGATTGGCTTGAGAGATACCTAGGAGATTATTAAAGCACACTTCTGTGTGTGTCTGGGTGGAATATGGAGTTATAACCCTAGAGAATGTATGAGGTCTTTGATATCTTCCTTTTTGGCTATTCCTCGTCTGTCTCTATGTCTGGTTGCAATGTGGAAAGTAGCTTTCCTCTGCCATGTTCTTCCACCATGTCACTTCTTCCTTGGGGCCAGCAAAACTTGGACTGAAACCCCTGAGACTGTGAAGCAGAAAAAGAAAGAAAAGTATTGTGTGGGTTAAACTATCTGCAGGTTGGGTATAATCAGAGGAACTATTTGCTGAAATATTTTGTTTAAATCAAGCTAAAACAATTAAACATTATTTGCCTTGCTCCATTTAGCATTTACTTACATTTTGAGACTCAAACTAGGCAAATTTGCAAGGTCAGTTAATAATCTGTCATTGGTGAATTACAAAAGAGGTGTTTCAGTTGCCTTAATCCATAGGGGAAAATTAAATGATTTAGAATGTCTTAATAGTTTTTTAAGAAATAACAGAACAATTTATATTCATAGTATTTTAAAAACATATAGTTTTTTTCAATTACTTAATTTTGGTGACTCCTACTGTACTTAATATTCCATACAATAAAGGATTTGAATAATGAATCAATGTGGACTATAGTACTAGCTTATTCTCTTGCCATAAAATGTTCTTAATTTTATTTTATAGTCCTCTGATGTATATGCATTTTACTTGAAAGTAAATCACTCATTCTACTGTTTTTTTCCTAAAAATGAGAATTATGGTTTACATTAAGATTACATAAAATTTGAAGATGTGATGGAGAATAATTCCTACAGAATTACTTATGAAAATGCATTCAATTTTTATTTTTAGAAAATCACAACAGACCAAGCTATAAAAAACATCAAATTTAAAGTGAGAAAGTCTAAAACCAAATCCTTACTCCAATTCTTAGAAAAGTTAGAAAATATAAACAAAAGTCTTCCTAGGTATATTTGAAATGCAAACTATTGAATAATTATCTGAATATCTTGGTCTGTAAGAATCCTGCTTTGAATATTCTAACATGGACCAAACAAGCTTTTATTACTGTGTTTTGATTCTTCTTTGAATACCAAAATTTGTTAAGAGATTATGAATCAATCCCTCTATCTTTCTGAATTTCATTTTCCTCACTGATAAAATACGTTTGCTTAAGTGTCTTCAAAGACATCTTATGTAGGTTACTTCATGCATAAGGTATTGAGCTCAATTATCTTCAGTGCCTGCACCTTTTGGCTAATTTAATTGGTTAAGGAGACTCATTAACCCTTTCAAGCCCTTGTTTCTATTCACAATTATATTTTAAAAGAAATCTTTAAATTAGACATTATAAGATCTCTGTCACTGTTAAATGTGAAAATCCCTTAACAAATAATTTTAGAATATTGGTTATTCATTTGCAACAAAATTTATTCTCACACAATTACATACATAAGTTAGGAAATACTGTTTCATTGTGTTCTTGAAATCTACTTACTTACGTTGTTCATATTATACAGTATCAATTTGAATTGTATTATCATTTAATCTTTTATAATTGGATTTCCCTTGTCCCTTAATTTTGAGTGGAGAGTGACCATTTTTCTGGAGAGGATACTGTGAAGAAGAAATATTTGTTATATCTTGCTTTTAATCATTCACATCTAAAAGTAGAAAGTAGAGACACGTTTAATTCATACAGATAATGACTGCTTAGGAATCCACCTTTGTGCGTGAAATAGTTCAAGTCATAAAAGACTACTGCTCTTCTTCAACATAAGTATCTTCTTATGAAGAGGGATATATTAATATGCATGGTTACCTTCCTAACAATTCACCTTCGAAGAAAATGGTTCATTTCATCAAAGCTTTCTTCTTAATGTGTATAGTTTCATCTCACATTGTCCCTTTTTGGATTTTTCTTTTGAATATGAGTGTTGCCCCAAAGTCACATACACCAGGGAACTGTACTCTTGGCTCCATGAAGCTGCTGGAAGTAGGATCATTCCACTGTGCACATTTTATGTGTGTTAGGAGAGTTCTAAATATAATTGACTGGCACTACCTATAAAATCTGCAGAAGCCAGGGCAAGCCAGGTCTCTAGATCTACATGCAGGGAGCAATCAGGTTAGTGCTGCTGAGAGAAATGTAGAGAATAGGAGGGGGTTGGGCAAAACTGGGTCTCACAGAAACACAAGTGGAACAAGTAAGTGTTTGCTTAGGGAGCCCCCTTTCTTTATAGGTGAGAAGAATATTATACATAAAAAGCTCATTTTTAAAAGAAATACGTTAAACATTTTTCTTCTTGGAGATTAAAGTCCTCCAAATATTTTCCTGATTCTCTGCTCTCTTCTGTCTACAACCTATTCATGTTTCATGAATCTACTCATGTTCTGTTGGTTTAGACTATTAGGACTGTCCAATAGTATATAGTATGTATATGTATGTGTGTGTATATATATATATATATATATACACACATACACACACTATTGGATATATATATATATATTATTGGATATATATATATATACACACACACACACACTATTGGATATATATATATATATATCTTCTTCATTAAAATCGTGTTCTTCATTGCTTCATTTTCTCTTACTGAATTTAGTCCAGTATCTCCTTTTCGTAAAGTTACATATGTGCAAACACCTCTCTGGGGTCTTGGCCTTACTTTCCTTTATAGCTCCTGCACTAAACCTTCTGCATGACACACACTCAATAAATATTTGTGAAAAGAGATCTTTTATTGTAAAAATCCACTTTTTTCAAAAGATTCTATGGCTTAACACAAAGTGATAAATAGAGCAATGTGCAGCAGAAATTTGCATTATTGCTTTTCTCTCTGAAGATTTTAGAAGGCTTTTATAGAACAACTATAATTCAAGAGACAGCACAGGCCTCTCTGTATTATTTCTGACAATTTTGATTTGAGCTGCTTTTTAAAAAGTAATTTGTGTTCCAACCATTCTGAATCCAGAGGTGCAATTGCACATAGGTAGTATCATATGCTATTTAAATAAGTAAGTGTTCTCTTGCTTTGGCATTTTATACCAAATCCAAATCAAATGTTTATCTGTTTGAGTTTGTTCTTCAGAAAGAAAATGTTGAGAAATTTGACATGTAGCAGAAGAAAATTAAATTTATTCTTTAAAATGTTAACCAATGACCCTGAACACCTCAGATATTCTCAAGAAAAAGCATTGAGTATACAGAGGAGGCTAGAATAATAGGAACAATTTGCTTTACTGAACACATGGCTAAAGTCGATTATTTACCTCTCTTTTTCACCCTTACTCCATTTCATTTCATTGCCATTTTCTTTCTGTGAAAATTTTGTCAGTTGTTCAGGGAAGGGTAAGTTACTTGCAAACTCAGAGCTGAAGTTGTATCCTTGCCAATATCAGTTGAAAGCCTAACAGAGATCTTTTCTGAGACTTTTTCACTTTCTTCATGCAACAGTACAGCCTGTCCTGTGGTCTTTATGGACTTGGGCTCCTTAAAGACCCATTGCTCTCCTCCTTACCCAGAAGAGGCTGTAAAGAAAATATTCCTCAGACCTCACTAAACATCTGCATCTTTGAATTTACTTTTTGGTATCAAAGTGGCTCCTTTAATCTATGCATATTTTCAGGAAGCTTTAACCAAGTAAGAGCCTCTTCAATTAAGTATTAGTAGTAAGTATTCAGTGCTGTATGAAGTTTGAGTTTTTGAGTAATGAAAGAGGAACCTTGTAAGAAGCAAAAGTGTATCAGCACCAACTTTGTATTCTTCTAGTTTAGCATTCCAGGAAGGACTGTGGCTACCAGTGAGATGTTATTTGAGAGCAGATTCCACGATGCTATTTTAGTAACTCTATTCAACAATTCTTTAAATGTATGCATATTTTCTGAGTCTATAAAAGGGATTGTAATGTATTACAAGAGGACAACTAGAATTGAGGACATCTTTCTTAGCTGGATTTCTGCAACATCCTAAATATTTCCCTCAGCTCTAGTCCATGGTAGACTTGACAAGGTTGCCAGGGGCTTCCTTCTTCTAATGCAAATATAATCATCATCTTCCTCCATAGAATTCCTCTGTGGAAATTCTATGTCCTCCTGGAGCATTAAAAATATTTTCTCTTATCTTTTAGGACTTTTTAATCACATGGCCCTTTTTGTGCTCCCACATGTGATATTTTGCATTGACCTCATCACCTGCTGTCTGGATACCTATAAGCCTCTGCATTTTGGGAATACATTGGAAGGCTCTTGAAAATGAGAGCTGCATCTCATTTTTATGTTTCTGTCCACCCATCTGTGGATTACATAGCAAGGATTCAGGAAACATATACAACACTAGCAAATGACTATAGTAAACTAGAATCTCTCATCATAGGTCCTTTCCTTTCTAAAAGAGCATCTATAAATTATTAGATGAAATAAACTGAATGGCATAAAAACTTATATAAATGCTAAACATTATATAATACATATATATTTTATTATAATTTATCATTTATATTGGAAGAGAATTTAAAAGAGACTATAAAAGGCTCAACTTTTTGAGAGCTTGCCATGTGGAAGAGCTTTTTATATTCTGCCACATCAGTATTTTCCTCGCTATGTCAGAACAAAATTTTCTTAACTTTTTGATTCAATATCTCTGAAATATAGTTCTGTACAGGTGCTGTTATTAATTTAATCAAGATGGTGAACATAAATTGAAAGAAGAACTTTTTAGGTAGAATAGAAGGGGAAATTCATCAATTAACATTATATATGGCATCGAAGAAAGCATCCAGCTGAGAAATTTTCCTCACTTGTGAATACATGTAGATGACTAGAAATATTGTAGAATAAGTTTGAGGTTTGTAAGGAAGCACGTTGTGAAATTTTACAAGTAAGTATATTGAGTTATGACCTATACTTATATTTCATGGAATCTCAAACAATTGGATGGGCCTTTGGATTCATCTACTAATGGTAAATTTTTATTGGTGATTCTCAAAAAACTAGGGTTTCTAATTAACTGTAAGTTCTGGGGAAAGAAGAGGGGAGAGAGAGAAAAAACTAATAAACCAAGTCTTTGCCCTAACTGAATCACAGCTTAAACCTGTGTATCTCTTCTTTCATTTGTTATTCCTTATGTCTAGCTTCCTTTGAAGAACAAAGTATAATATCTTCCAGGAGCTAGAAGACCCTGAAAGAGCTGGCTCCTAGCAATCACTCTAGCATGTTGCATCTCTGTTCTCCTCACTTTTGCAGTATTTCCTGTTTCTCGCATGTACCAACACTTTCAGTTTGAATGCTTCCTCCTTGTTTCCTCTTCATAAATCATTCTTCCTTCAGCTCTTCATGCAGTCTCCTTTCTCTCATCATTGCATCTCAGTTTAAATGCTATCTCCTCAGAGAAGAAACATTCCTGACCTCCTTGGGCAGAAGAGTGTCTCTGAGTTACCGTCTGTGTTATCCCAAATTTCCTTTTTGCTCCCCTATGATGTGCCTTTGTGGTTGAGAGGAACCCAGACCTTTCTCTAGAATGAACAACTGCATGAGCAACTTGTTAGAGTCAGAACATTCAAACCAGGGCCAACATTTTGCTTAAGGAAACCCACATTCCCATTTTGGAATCCCTGTAGAGGTTATGGTTTAAGGGAATTGTTAAAAAGGAAGGCAGGTAGGATGGAAACATCTGCTTCAAGATGAAAGCCTGAATCTGCAGTCAGATTTATTTTATGCAGAAGCACAATTTTTTTTTTTAAAAAAGAAAAAATTGCAGAAAACTTGAAAGTATCGCTAAAACAACTATTGGAATGTTTTTCAAATACTTTCCTCTAATATGAGATGACTTTTATTAAAACAAGCTAGTAAAGGAAGATGCCATAATGCCTGATTACCAATCTCAATATAACCACATATACTTGCATGGCCCATGCAGGAAAGAATTTAAAAGCAGTTTAGTACGTTTAGAATTAAATGCTAGACAGTACAAAAACATTCACATCTCTATTCAAAAAACATTTAGTTTGGGCCACACTTGTGGTGTGTCTTGGTGGTGCTGAAGCATAATCTTTACCTTCCTGAGACTTTTAAGTCAGGAACAATTAGAAGAAAAGTTTATACCCCTGAAGCCAGTTCATTAGGCAAACAAAGTGAATGTATGTAAGTCTGCAGGAAAGGTAATGTTCTTGAGTATATGATATGCGTCTGAATAATGGAAGATTTAAACACAGAAAAAATTTCAAAGGGCTGAAAAATAAAGCCAAGGTTTCATGGCTGGGTACCTGGTGAATGATATTCCCCCTGACAGAGAAGCGAAAACTTGGAGAAACCCAAAATATCACCTAAGGGGAGATAAAGATGTTTGATCTAATCATCCCGAGTTTGTGTAATTCCTGAAAGTTGAGTGGAAATAAGCCTTGAGAAGAACATTTAAACAGGCCAGGATCCAAGGAGGTTTGGAGTTAGACATGTAAATTTTAAAATTTAATATTAAGTAGGTTGGCACGGGAGCTTTCATTTGCCAGGAGAATAAACTAAGCTTGCCGTGAGAATTATTACCACGGAATTTATTTTTCAATGCTGAGTCCATGGGGGAGGGGAAGAGAAAGCAAGCTGAATGGCCAGAAAAAGCTGGATTGGGGGAAGAGCAAATGCGCCCGAGTGCGCAAGAAATCCGAGACGCTGATGCGAGTAAGCCCGGGCCCGAGTCCCAGGGTCCGAAGAATCACTGCTAAGGGCCAGCCTGTCGGGAAGGAGGACAGATTCCATTGGCGGAAGGGGGAAATGCAAAGGACCTCACTTAGGCATGATGTGTTGACCTTCCTAACCCCCGTGACAGAATAGCCAGACTTCAGGTTAAATGAGCGCATGCTGGAGTGGAGTGGCTGCGGCGCCCTGTAAATAAAAGACCTCGCGAGGGTCCTCTGTCCCACCCTGCGCGTAAATCATACGCCGCGGAAGTTTTGTATTAGAGAGCCCAGCAGGGAAGGAAATTTTCTGCAAGTAAAGAAAGTAGAACTAGGGCAGTCGGAGGAGATTGAAAGGGCAAAACTATCAAGCAAGAACACTGTAAGTTCTGATTAGTTTTATGGCTTTGCCTTCATGCCTCAGGAGCTCAATTGATCAACGGCTTTCAAGACGAGCTAAGCAGGCGGGCTATGCGACGCGGGGTGGGGGGGAGGGGAGCTTGAAAAGATTCTCCAAACTCTCTTCCAGCTTCATGCTTTCAGATGCAGATACTTTGCGGAGAGACGGATGGGCCTCAGCCCCTCCTACTTTCAACCCGCTTCTTTATTTTCCTGCGAAGGAATCCATCTGTACAGATCTGACAGGAGGGAGGTGGAGGAGAGTGCGCGTGTGTGTGTGCGCGCGTGTGTGTGCGCGCGTGTCGGCCGACGGCTCCTTCTTCGCGTTCTTTGCCAACAGCCCTCGATGGGTCTCCAGGAGGTACTGAAGTCTCAGTGGCTTCCCGAGCTGGCCTCGGACAGCGCTGACAGCCGCCACCCGCTGCGGGCGAGCTTCCTTCTCCGCCTCGGCGCCTCCTCCGGCTGGCCCCGGCGCGCTCTCTCCTTCTCTCCCGCGCTCGCCCTCTCGCCCTCTGGCGGGACGCGCGCTCCCGTTAGCTCCGGACCTGGTGTCTGAGCCGCTGGCACGAGCGGTGAGACTGTGGGACCAAGCGCCTGAGGCCCGGGCAGGGTCCCCGCGCCCTGTGATTGGAGGAAGAGTCGCTGCTCTCCTGGCCCGAGCAGGTGCCAAAAGGGTGCCTTCAGTCCGCTCCGCGCTCGGAGCAGCGCGCGCAGTGTCCCGAGGCGCCCGCGGGCGCCCGACCACAGAGCACGCGTCCTTTCGGATGCAAACGCCTGGGTTCCTGGCGCCTGATGCCACCAGGAGGGCAGCGGGGCCCCAGGTGAGTGTGTCTGCCTACTAGAGGCTGGGGAAGGCGCCACTGGGCAGAAGTGCGCCCTTGCAGAGCGCATTTGGAAGCTGGACTAATCAGTGAGCAGAAAGCGGGTGGGGGTATCCGCGTGGAGTTTCCCTGGGCGCTCCCAAGTTACTGTGTGTTGCCGTGAGAGGTGGTTCTGCCAGGCAGGACAGGCATGCGGATGGAGCAGCGGGAACTTGGCCCAGAAAATGGTGTTTACAGACACCAGGTGCGACGCGAGAAGTAGTTCAGGGTAAGAGCATATCCCAGCGCTCTTTAAATGCAGTGGTAAACAGTCAACACCGCTCTCTTCGAAGAGGAACACAGCCGGCCCCTCTTTTGACCTCGGACTGATGGGGGCACAGCTCCGTGCAGCCTGTGCTGCCGGGTTCTGCAGAGGTCTGAGGCTGGACAGGGGTGTGTGCCTGTGTGTGCAGCAGTCCTTTGAACCATCTGGCCTTTTGTGAAGGTGGAACTCACCTAAGGTTGCTTTGCTTTTTCCTGTCGTTAGTATTCTGCTGATACGGTGCATCCGCAGGGTTTGCCTCCGCTCTGCGTCCTCCTTCCCCTCTTCCGGGCTGTGCCTTAGGTGTGAGCTGGGGAAGGGGCCCTGCTTCTCCGAATGCCTGGTGGACTTCTCCGTGAGTGCACAGGGTACAAGGCTAGTTGCTGGTATTCAACCTTCCCGCGTGGATTAGTGCCAAAGGACCTTTGTTCTCTGTGCCTTCGAGCTTTAAATCCTTAACCCCACGGATTTCTTAGATGTCATAGTTCAGGTGAGTAAAGATCAGCAGTGAGTTCACCTAGCACTAGGCAAATGGCAAACTGTTGAGAAAGCACTAGGACCTGCCTCAGGACTTCAGATATGCACCCACTGAAGCATGAGTATTCTTAAAACATCTTTTACTTTGCAAAAAAAAATACATATATATATTGTCCGTTAGATTATTTAAGAGAATAGTCTGTGAGACTCACCCTTCATTATCTTACCAGAAAGGTGGCAGATCATTTTTATGGCAAAGTAATGCAGAGATTTTATGCAAAAGAAAATATTTAAAATCAATTTTTTTGCCCTTTGCTAAGTGTTGATGTGTAGTTTAAAATCAGATAAACGGCACAAAAATACGTATTTTGAAAGAGTTCTGGAGCAATAGTAGCCTTTTTAAACAGAAAGTTTGCACAGATGCACTGCCAGCAACGGGAAAACAATTTTAAGAGTGCCTATGATTTTTGGACAAGTTGTGAGGGGAAAGAGAATCGGGGCCAAGTACTCTTATTGGAAGCCTTCAGAAACTCACCTCAAAATATTTTCTCTTCTAAAGGGACAGGGAAGCTTTGCCTCAACCAGAGTTCTTTTCTTATTACTTTATGTAAAGGAGAAATTCACTGCTAAACCTTGCATTTTGTAGAGCTATTTTGATAAGTATGAATGAAGATGCAAAAGCACTGAGGCAGGTAGTCAAAGTGGCAACCTGGTGGTAGTTTTGCTTATAAACTAGTGTGGTGGAAGCAATGAGGCAGCATCTGTGTGTTAACAGTCTTATGCAATAAAGCTTGCTGAAAGTCTGTCTATGGAAAGGAAAATAAAGAAAATGATCATCAGCAGTACAACCCATCACCCTCATAAAAGCCTTCAAGGTTTGCAGCTTTTATAAAGGGCATTGTGCTCTCAGAACATGAGGTATTATTGCAATCGAGAGCTGCAATAGGTCATTAGAATTGTGTTAACAATCAGTTGACAGACTCACAACTCTTCTTAAGTCTACTTTTATTGATTTAATAGCACAGAGCCCTTTTCCCTTTCTTATGAAAGGGTACTTGTACAGCATCTATATTACTGCAATCTAACCTTGAATTAACTCTGAATTTTACTGTCCAATGAGGAAGAGCAGGTGGAGAGCACATTTCCTTGGCCACTGTTCAACCTTGCATGGTCCAAAAATCAAACTACTGTCTCCTCTCAGGGGTGATTTGTTTGTCAGTCTTCATATTATTCAGCATTTTTAAAATGGTAAAGATGATATAAACTTCTCAGAATGTGCTCAGATATTGAAGAAGTGAATGCATCTTTGTGTTGAGTCAAATACTTTGTCAAACCTTTCAGAAATTCTTTACAAAGTACTATGTTCATAAATTGCTTTATATTGTGAATATTTACTGCTGAATGATTCCAATCTTCCTGGATTTTATAAGGTTTTGCATTTATTGCTTTAACAGCTTGTATCACATCACAGTTCTCTCACGGAAAAAAAATGTTTTTTTATTTGATTGGAAGGCTTCAAAGACAGCTTAAATTAGGAGTTCCAGAAACTTCTAAAATAGCTAACATGCATTAGTTAATTGCAAAGGGACTGTGGTGAAAGCTGTTCTTCAATGAAGGAATCGGCTGATCCTTGATGGGGTGATAAAGGGGAACTAAGGACAAGGAAAGAAGACATGTGATCAGAGTCCTGTGTGTGACACAGCCTGTGACAAGCAGAGCAGGTCTTGCTATAACCTGCAATACATGAGTGCCTCCTCTGGGAATTTGCTGGTTCTGCAGAAAGATACCCCTGCAAACACTTCTGCCTTGGCATTCTGCAAGTCTCCTCACTGGTAAAATTGCAACCACAAATGAGTATGCAGACATCTGTCCACACAATTATTTCAGATTGTAATATATATTTTCATCCTGAAACAGTTTGTTTTCTGGTCTTCTGTGTAGTGATTTTTGAAACATGATGCCTTTTATTGAAGTAGAATAAATCACACCTGGCACAAGGTAAATAAAAAGGGCAAATTAAAATTTAACATTGATACAGCCAAGATCCCTTATTTTTTAAAAAAGGCTAAGAAAAATGAACTTTATGCATAATTTTACCACTTTGTTATTACATAAATTATTCAGAAGGACTGAGCTTTATTATTTTGTTTACTTTTTAATTTATGTAAGTTTCTTATAGATAATTACAAACCATTGTTCCCCTCTGTTTCAATTCTTTTGATCCTGGCAGAGGTTGTTTGTACTTAGCTGAAATTGACACTGCAATTCACTTAGAGAAGTTTCTTTTCTGTGTTTGATAGCCAGATGCACACTACAGGATATGTGATTCATTTTCAGGGCCCCTGCCTGCATATTTAAGCCAGTTAATTATAGGAGGTTGTGGTCTGTGGTTGGAATGTTATGTGGCCCAGGGAACTAATTGATTTGGTCACAGTTTCTTTATGTGAGAAATCACATGTCTTATAGTCACAAGTCTCACTAATTAAGATGAAAAAAATTAAACATTTTAAGTACAAAAGAGAAATCTCTTTCATTTGCATTAAAATTATTGAGTATAATGACAAACTTTAAATGCTATATAGATTCACCAGATTAAATAGTACTGTTTACTCTACTAGAAGCTGAAGAGAGCAGAATTAAATCTAAAGTGATAATAATGGGAAGACCAGAAGTCTGTCATCTCAAAAATTAGAATATATAGTACCTAAGAAGAGGGTACACTGCAATCATAGTTATTTTGCCAAACAAAATGGATATCTGTATATCTATATCTATATAATTTTGAGATAATTTCCTGAATTGATGATTCCCTGTTTCTAAAACATGCAGTGGGATCTGGTGAATCTTGTTTAATTTTCAGTTAGCTTCTTAACATCATAATGTAATCAGAAGTTAGTTTTTCATGGTCAGTTATTTATAAATGAGGAGGCATACTGCTCATTTTCTACTTTTTGTTACAAAAAGAGACATATTTACTCTTCCTCTGTCCTACCTTTCCACTATAGACTAGTAGTCATGATGATCTCCTACCTGAAAATTAAAACTCTTCATCATATAATTATTTGAATATGATCCAATCTAATTTTTGGCTTTTGGGAAAGATGATAAATTTCAAAGATCACACCTTAAAAAAGATTAATTGTCAGATGAACAATTTTGAACCAATACTTACTGCATCAAATTATGTTCATTGCAGTCAGCTGTGTGACTTTGGGCATTTCATTAAGATTTTACAGATTTCAATTTTATTTTGTAGTAAAGAAAGAAGGGACAGGATTAGGTTTTCATAAAGTCTGCTGCAGTTCAAATACGTTACCCATCCATTGTTCTACCACATCGGAAATCTTCAAACATAAGGAACAGCAGAAGTGAGGAGTTCTTTATGCTTCTTCTGTGATCCCTCATGAGAACCAAACCATTTCATTCTTCAATATTGAATGGCATTCTCTTTAACTGTATTACATACATTGTCCTTAATAGCTTGGCTTGTAATGTCGTGGTTCCAAATCAAGTGAAGGTGAGGAGTTTTCAGAGTTCTTACAGACTCCTCGATCTTGTGTACTTTTCTCTAGTGTTGAATTTTGACATCTGCTCACTCATGGATAGAAGGACATTACAATATATCTTTTTTTTTCCTTTAGGCATTTCCAAAAATGTATTAAGTAATTCTACTTTAAAAATAAATAAAAGCAACTATGAATAAGTAATATCTATTACACAAAGCTGATTACTCTAACTTGTGGACAGAAATCACAGGGAAGGCCTCGTGGTCACAGGTGGCTGCCATCTTGGGGAACCAAGGGTAGAAGAAGGTCTCAAAGAAAAAACTGGGTGAATCAGGAGACAATGTCTTCATTAAATTTAAATAAAGACACCAAACACTGTAAAAATATCCAGCAAAGGACAGATGTTTTCCCAAACTACATCAAAGAACTTGTAAGTGAAAGGTGGTTTTTAAAGCAGTAATATTTTTGCACAGTGCCCTCTAACCACTGCTGTGGAATGGTATCATTTCTACTTTTCCACTTGTGCATTGTTCATTTTCATTAAGATCCATTGAAAGTATGGTGCTTTTAAAAATGCAATTCAATTTTAAAGCAGTCTTGGACATAAGAATTTCTTCCCAATAGCTAATGACAAGATTTTTCCCTCATTTTATTTTTATTGTTATAACCATGATTTTTTGGTACCATTATGTTTTATAGATGGCCAACAAAATGAAATATCAATTAGATTCTGGAAATATTTTAGCAATCAACTGTTATGGATCATTCTATTGCATGTGCTGACAGTTTTCAAACATCATTTCTACAGTTACTTTCCTAGGAAATGCAAATCTTTATTTTTGGACTGTCGTGTTCCACGTAATGATGAACTGCAAAAATTTTTTTTAAATAGGCATCACTTCTTTGAAGCAGTATTACCAACTAGTAATATGCTGTGTGTCAGCATGGTATACATAGAGTATATCTTAAAATATTTTCAGACCTAGTTCTGATGCAAACTCCAAGAAACCTGAATATCTGCTCTCTCTTCCCAGAATTTAGAGAAAATTTGGAAGTAATGATGTTTAAGTGTGATAAGCCACTGCTTATTTATACTCAACTGTAATAAGCCCATTATAATTTAACCTTAGTGGTATAAAATCTAAAATACTAATATATTTCCTTTTAATATAATTGATATATATATTATAGCACAGATTACTTCTAGATAGTATATGGATAGTGGTGTGTATATTTTTAAAAACAGGCTAGAATATATAAATTCTTGATTATGGATGTTTTAAAACTACATTTGTGGTCATATGTACTAGCTGAATATGACAGATTTCATACTACTTGTCTTTTTTAAAACATGTTGGCTTTAGATGGAACAGATTCTGGAAGATTTACACTTTTGATGATTAAGAATTGATGTTCTGTTGCATAAAAAACATTATTTTTGTTAGTAAGAGACTTTCAGCTATTGCTTTTAAGTAAGAACAAATCAATTGGTTAAGAACATGATAGTCATTTGATCTGACTTTTAAAGTGGTTTCACATGGATGCTAAGTGAACTAGAAAATCTGAGAGAGTTTTATAGTAATGAATTCATTTTGGTAAAATAGTATTAGCTATTAAGGTTAAATGGATAATAAACAATCTAGTTTGAAATAAATTTTACCAGTTAGTTGAACAAAAATAATTGAAACCAAATGATACCATGATTAAGTGATTTCAGTTGAAAGAAATGATGTTGGTTTAGTAAATATTTCCTGATTCTCACCCACTCTTTTCCCCTTTTGCTTCAACCCAGTTAACATTTCATTTTCTAGAAACTGTTTTGTATGCGTATTGATTAAGGTGTGTCATGCTGCTCACACTATTCGTAATTTTAATATAACCAGTTTGGAAAAACTGGAAAATATTATAAAAATTTTAAAAATACAAGATATCACCTTAAAATACCATCCCTAACACGACAATTTTAGTTTCTCCTCAGGTGACTTTATTTCACATTAGCCATTATTCCATAGCCATCTTCAGTACTCTTCTTTTTTTTTTTAAGAAATAGAACATTTTATTAAGTCATTGTCAATTAGAATTTCCATTATTTATAATTAAACCAATTCAAATGGATACATTTGGTGTCTTCATTATCTAATGCTGCAGTTTCTTCCTGAAGCATCCACCACCTATCTTGATTTCACTACTCAGAGCCATACATGACAAGCCCAATCCTTCTTCATGTGCCAGAATTTTAGGTATTTATGGAGAATTCTCAAGTCTCCCCAGATCCGTCTGTTAGCTAACTCACACTTTTCTTGCACTGTGCAGTCTGGCCATTCATTGTGTCTGATTCACATCCCTCTGAATGAACAGTGGCAGGAGGCAAGAAACTGATCGCTGCTCCCACTTTTGCACCCCATTTTTCCACAAAATCTGCTTCAGTCTGATTAGCTTTTGAAGTGCTGAACTCCAAGGCAGTCGCTGGCCCCTTTCTTCACATTTGGCAGTTTATTTTGTTTTATTTATTTATTGAATCTCAAGTGCAAGACATCCCCTACCTCATTACTAAGTTTCCCCTTATTAAATGCCGGCTGGCATTCTAGCTTGTTGAGAATTTTCTGGATTCTAATTAGGCATTAGGGGGTCTTCTTCTTCTTCTTTTTTTTTTTTTTTTGGTTAAATTCATTTATTGGTACATTTTAGGTATACAATATGATCACATTTATCACTGGATGCTTGTACCTGTACATGATGTATCTTGGTTTTTTCCCATTCCCTGTGCTCCATTCCTGCTTTTTCCCCATTCCCTGTGCTCCTTTCCCCCTCTCCACCCTTCCTTATTTGCAAAGACTTTGTTTCCATTTATCTCCAGTACTCTTGCAAACACCTGTGGTTGACCCCATTCATTTCTCTGCACAGATGTTGCTTTTCCTTGTTTTCTTTTTTCCCTCAGAGTTTTAATGCACCACATTTGTAACTGTCCAGAAGTTGACATGAGTCTGTAGAAGTTATCTCAACTGTATGCCAGCATGTATTTGTGCACTTTTTCTTGCTAGCAATAGTGAAGAGGTCCGCGGTACAAATCTCCAGAGGGTCACTCTCCTAACCTTCTCACCAGGGCAGGATGCCAACCATCCTGCGTGGTGAAAGGTCTCTATACCTGGTGTTATTAACTCCTCTATGGGAAACTCAATAGAAGAGAAAGTAGAACAAAGGGAGAACATGAACTGTGCAGGTGTCTCAGACAGGATGCAGAGTTTCAGTTTGGGGGCACAGATTTTGAGGCAAATTAGCCCCTTGTGAAAAGTTGACAATTGTGATTTATCCTCTACCCAAGTTTAGTTGTATGTAAAAATATTCTTCTAGTACCTTTATATATGCTAATATTTTTAAGAAGACAGAAAAACTGATAGAACAGTTTATGTAATGCCTAAAGAAATTTTAAAACTAAGTGTTGCCTACTTCTTTTTGACAAGCACAAACAGAATTGAAGGTTTTTTTAAAAAAAATAACTTTTCCAGGTTCTTCTTTCTGACATGATAACCGAGCTCAGAACAGGAGAAATTTGGTTGAATGGCTACACTCTCCTTTACCTTGAGAAACTGTTGTGACTGAATAGGAAATAGGGATTTAGAGAAGAATGATGAAGCAAGGGTGAGCTAATATGGAGCCAGAAATCTTCCCAACTGCCATTTCAGATGTATGTTCCTGACAGCGTTGATAACTCCTCAAAAAGGTTGATAAACATGTTATGAAACGAATTCCAAATTACAATTATCCAAGAGCCATTGTCTGGTTTTCCCAGTACTCCAAAAAGGGTCTCAGAGAGGCATTTGTCTGCCTTATGAAGGATAATTTCTTCCTCTAACAATGTACACAAAATTCATTAAAGTATTTTGCTGAAATCTTGTAGACCTTGAAACAAAATAGAGAAAACTTGGCTCTAGAGTTTGGCAAGTATTTCCAACACTGCAGAAAAATACAATGGAATTGTTTCCCAAAGTGATTCTGATTCAAAAACATGGTATACATACCATAGAATTAATTTATTATATGGTTAATTTCCTATATTGAGAACCTAGTAGATTCTAATGAATACAAACAGTCTGTAAACATTTTATAAATGCCAGTTATGTGCCTACCTTTGTTCTGTTCGGTGCGAAGATGGAGTGTGTCCATTCATTAAGGTTTATGTGCATGGTAGTTGTTTTATAAAACTTTTGACTGAAATGAAATACTACTCAGCTTCCAGGCATCTTCACTTCACAAATATGTTTGGTAGCTGTCACCCATGCATGTTCTACAACTCTCTTCTTTGGTATTTCCCGGTTACTTACATAAATGTTCAATCTTGTGTGGAAGAGAAATAATCTTCAAGAGGCAGAAGAATAAATAAATATCTCTTGTTAAAGACCATGCTACATGTTTTAAACAGACTGAACACTTCTTTGTACGTTCTCATCACTCTCTCATA
The DNA here is from genome assembly GCF_053883595.1 of Heterocephalus glaber. NCBI lineage: Eukaryota > Metazoa > Chordata > Mammalia > Rodentia > Bathyergidae > Heterocephalus > Heterocephalus glaber. The sequence goes on along the minus strand of NW_028258142.1, from coordinate 15,708,327 downwards.
CATACCTACCCCTTATCTTTAATAATTAGCAGTATGCACTTCATTATCACTTTAAAAAAACCTAAGACAATCAGTTTTGTATAATTGTCTGTAAAAGTAATACTTGGAGAAAAAGTTAGACTTTACAATAGGATTTTTACCAGCTCTTCATTTTATAAATATGAAAAATTCCAGGGGGATCCAAGGTATAGCAATCGAGGGATTCTGCAGTACAAAGATTCTAGTAATCTGATCTTGAGTCCAACTGATGTTTCTTTTGTTCCTCTTCAGTGGATCCCTATGTAAATTCAAACTTCTCCAACTCTGATACCGATCTTTGAATTATAACTCATTACAGAGTGGGTGTCTTTACGAAAATATATATATATTTTTATATAAATATAAATTATATATATTTATATATATTATTTTTATATATAATTATATATAAATATAAATTATATATATTTATATATTATTTTTATATATAATTATATATATAAATATATATATTTTGGTGCCTCTGTATCTATGTAGATTTTTGATTCATGAACGTATATTTCTCTGACATCAGCTATAGCAATCAAGAATGATTTTACTTAAAGAACCACCTAATATATTTTAATATTGATGACAGAACAAAAACTAACATCACTTAACAAGCTTTAATTTTATTATAACCAGTTTCAAAGTTAAAATATATGATAATAATAGTAATCCTAACAACTATTTTAAATTGCTTTGGAATGTACCAAGCACCATCCATAGCATTTCATGACTTGCTTATTTGATCCTGTGAAGAAGATGCCATTATTGTCTTTTCCATTTTATAGTCGAAAATCTTGAGGCTTCATCCTGGATCTTAACTTCTTACAATTTTATTTATCTAAGATTGCATAGCTAAGACATGACAGACCCATAATTTGAGTCTTTCTCTGATGCAGATATTTTGTGTTTATTTTTGTGTTTATCAGGATGGATTTACAATAACTCCTAAGATATTTGAATTCTCAAAGCTCATTTGCTATTTAATCCTTTCATAAATGGAATACATATTCACACAAACTCATTGTCACCAAGTATACTCAATTCATAAAGTAGTCTAAATAATATAATTTGGCTATATTGCAATTTGAAAACACTGTTTTAAGGATCAAAGATGAGAATATTAATGCCATTGTTTTCAAGAGAAAGTTCATTCTTTCTAGAGAAATGAGAATGGCAACTCTAAACATCTCTCAGACCCTAGTTTGCCACTAGATGAAGGAAGCTACATGAACTAACTCCACCTCAAACTGATGGCACTCATACTGATGGCCACTCTTCGTAATTTCTGCTTTGGCATTAGACTAATCGATATGCCAGTGTGCTATTTCTTAGTTTTAGCAACTGTTTATCTTCTTTACCTCAGGAGAGCCAGGCTTTCAGACTTCTGCATGATGAACTTTTGAATTAAGCTGGGGGCAACTGTACACTACTGCTTGTTTATAAATCTAAGTCTAAAGCAGGTAGCCCTTTAGGATGATTTCTAAATAAAGTAAACTTTTTTCTCCTTTTAAAATCTTATACTAATGCATAGCAATAGTATATATCCACTGGGTATAGTGAGATACTTGGATACTTATATACAACATGTAATAATCAAATCAACATAGCATAGGTATCACCTCAAACATTAATTTTTTTGTAATCAAACATTCAAATCCCTGTCTTCTTAGCTATTTACTCATTCTACTGTGTTATAGAATGCTAGAATTGGGCCAGGGATTTAGCTCAGTGGTTTTGCCACCTGCTGCCCAAGCGCAAGGACCCGAGTTCGATCTCTGGTACCAAAAAAAAAAGAAAAAGAAAAAAGAAATAGAATCCTAGAATTGAATCGTTCTCTCTGTATTTTTTGCACTCACTAACCAACCCTCTCTTCCCTCTCTGTGCCCCACTCTACGTTGCCACTGGTAACTGGATTTGGGGAGATTGCATTCACTGCACAGGCTGCAGATAATATACTACACTAAAAGTTACTCATTCTCTTGTTTCTCAACACACATAGATTTGCTGAACTCTTGACCATTTTGAAGTGCCCTCTGGTATATCAAAACTTTATAGAGTTATTTTAAAAATGTAGGTGTTGGTTTTACCGAACTCAAAGTCAATGTACCTTAGTACTTCCAGTTGTGTGAACTATTTGATATAATTAATAAATTTATGTGTTTTGTTCTTTCACATTTAATATATAAAATATATTTTATTAAGCAACTTTATTGTCAGAAATATTTGTCTATTGAGTAATAGGCACTTTTATTAAAGGAGAGATGGTTGGAAAGATGGAAAAGTTTATAATATAAGGATTTTATACTTTTAGCTTTAATAAGGATATATATTTTGGGTTCATGTTTTCAAAACTATATTTTTCTCTGTTAACCAAACACACACACACACACACACACACACACACATTCATAACTCTTCCTTAATCATCCCATGGTTGACTTATTTATGGTAAATGAAATGAATTCACAAATCAAAGTTAAACATAGTGAACATCCTTGTCATAAATTCTCATTCCTCTATGTTTTGGGGTATATTTGGATGTTTTTGGTAACTGATTTTATAACTTGCATAATCAAAATTATGTGACCACAATAAAAAGACAGTACAATAAAAGGATTCTTTCGCTCTGTTACTGAAGCACCTCCTGGGTGCAGGCCAGCAATCAATGGGTCTCACAAATATAGATTAGTATTCTCACTCATCTGTTGATCAGTACTATAATTTACTTCCATAAATGTTTATTCAGGAAAGCCCTACTATGCACAAGCTATACTGTGAAATGTTCAATAAATATTTGTTGTGTAGCAAATAATGTCAGCGAAGCAGCATAACTCAACATGCTACATGGCATACATGACAATAAGTTTGAAAAGTTAAAAATGAAAACTACTAAGTTTTTCAACTGATCACAGTCAAATCAGAACACATCAAAACAGCTGGTGTTCTGTGACTCAGAATCAATCAACCAGTTTTGAATCACCTCATACTTTTTTATTTCTCTTTGCAGTTTCATGGAAGAGATTTAAACCAGCATATGTCCTTCCCATTTGGTTAAATCCCTGCTTTGAGCTTCTTTGCTTTTGCATTCTAATACCAATGAATGAAACTGTCTGTAATATAAAAAAAGGCTAACATTAAAATAACTTTTTAAATGATGACGCTACATTTGTGTAAAATAAACCATATGTTCAAATAAAATGTCCTAGGAGAAACATGAAATTTTAAGGTTGTATCCTGGAATGAAGATAATTCTACATCAGCAGTGTTTATGTAACTTTCAAAACATGGCAATAGTTATTGATATTTTCTAAATATAATATGAATATATTAATTAGTAAAGAAATGATACTTTGGGAAATTCAGTATTGAGTAAATGAAAGCTAAATGTTTTAATGTGTTTTGGTTTCTGATGCAAGGTCTTCTCTTTGTTCTGATAGGTACCTATTACACCATTCTTCGGCAAAAGCTATTCAGCAGCGGTGACATCTTCCAATCCAACACTCTACAAATTATTATCTCTGGACTCTCAGCTGACACCCTGCCGGAGGCAAGAGCTACTAAGCCAGCTGGAACTGTGCCTTTTCTCTTGTCAAGTTTTTTTTCTTACACAGGAAAAAGAAAAAAAAAAAAAAAAAGAGATGAAGTTGGGCAAAGTGGAGCTCTGCCATTTATTGCAGCTAATTGCTCTTTTCCTGTGCTTCTCTGGGATGAGTCAAGCAGAGCTCTCAAGATCTAGATCAAAGCCCTATTTCCAATCAGGAAGGTCCCGGACCAAGCGCAGCTGGGTGTGGAATCAGTTCTTTGTACTGGAAGAATACATGGGTTCTGACCCCCTCTATGTAGGAAAGGTAGGGCGCTCGGCCTTTCAAAGTTACAAATGATTGTTGTAAATGTCTGTGTTAGGATTAAGAACTGCTAATTTTTGCTTTTGAGGATGCAAAGTAAAACATTACTCCTATGAAAGAATGCATGAGTTGTATTTAGAGTATTGTCTAGTACAGTAAAGTCATAATTTAAAGAGCAATGCTTTATTCCTAAAAACAAATGAGAAGTCCCAGAGGTCTGCTTTGCCATTATGGTAGTACACTGCTAAACTCTTTCCATGGAAAGTAGAACAAATTTATTCAGTAAGAGATGAAGAGTAATAGGTTCTAATGCCAACTGACTTTCTAGCTGCTCTTCATGTATCCATGCATCTATGTTTATATATCAAGTATATCCTAATACTTATGATTTAGATACTATACTCTATCTTAGCCAAAAGGGTGAGAAGTGATACACTTATGATTTAGAAAGTGAAAAGTGAAGTAATTGAACCTGTGGTTCTAAATTATTAACACACAAACCTGTTTTTTGTGACAGTTTGTTTCATAGATATTTTTGTTTTTTCTTTTTAAAATTTCCTTTTAGTTAAAGATGAACATGAGCTTTAGTCAATTATAAATGACATAGGCAAATGATGAGCTGTTCATGGTAAATGTATTTACAGGCTAATTGTAGCTAAATTTACATTTTTTTCCACAGATTGCTTTTGTCTGAGTATGTGGGCAGGAAACTTTCCTCTGAAGTCCTATACATGACTTTTACTCTACCATCCATATATCATTTTCCAGTTTACAGACTTTTTAAATTTCTAAAGATTTCCTAAGTTTTTCAATTTATTTCTTATCTCTGGTGAAAGTTTTCTAAGTAGGGCATATCAGCAAGAAATATAGACTTCCTTATTTTACTCTTCACTGTCAGTTTTATGCTTCTGTTCCTCATAAAATAAAACATAGCTAACTGATGAATTTATCTACAAGTTTGTAAACTTTGAACTGTTTTAAAGAATCTTGATTATTTATTCCATGGGTCATTTTTTTCATTTGAACCTTAAGAAAGGGGGAAAACATCTTTGTGGATGGCCATTTACATAATTCAAAGTAATATTTATTATATTGATGACTATTTCTTTACTGTGCCTCTATATTTTATAAATACTGATTAGTACTATATTATAAACAGAAAGATGTAAATAAATTTATGATATCTAGGCCAATGGACTAGGATTATTTTAGGACCAATGATAATATTTCATTTTCCTCAGAAAGCATATATAAATACACAAGTGTTTTTGTGCACATGCATTTTTTCATAGCCAATCTCTTTCAGCAGTGTATGGTCATATAAATTATATATGTACTAAATGTTCTCCCACCCTTTAGTAATTTATATTCTTTTTAGAAAAAGAGAACTGTAATCATAATATATTTTATTGACTAAGAATCTAGCTGTCAATCTCATTTATTTTTAATGCACATTTAACAAATATATTCAACTTTCTTCAATGGACAGATCTGCAATTCAAAAAGAATCAGAAGCTATTAAGTGAAACTGCTTTTCGTGACAATGGAAAATTTTTAAAATACCAAAAATATTTCTATTAATTAGGTCTGAAGTTGAGCTGTCTGGTTCAGCTTGGTATTCTAAAGCTAAATATCATTATAAAATTCTACAAAGGCAATTTAAATTTTTTTTAGTATTTCTCATAATTCAGAATGTTTATACTCAAATAATTCCTAAATTTTGTAACTTAAGTGCCAAATGTACATGAAGTTATTGTGAGATGATGTTTTACTTTTCAAAGAGAAATTTTGGAGTTCTTTTGTTGAGGGAATCAGAAAAGATCCCTTAATAGAAGTATATGTGTGCAACCCAGTCATTCACACTGAAATCTTCAGGATGGAAATTATTTTTATAATTTTTTTTTAGTTTTAATTAACTAAAATACAAAATTCAGTACAAAATGAGGTAGGGCAAAGATTTATAAATCAGAGAGAAAAATACAAGGCCTTATGCCAACAATTTATATTTCTTTATAAAAACTTTAACAAAGAACAGAGTACTAAAGATTGTATACATGAGATGGTGAAGTTAATTTTTGTTTGGTTCCTGAGTAAGATAAATAAAAATAGCTTTGGCCTCAGTACATTTTTAATTACCTAGGTATATAAAATTAATTGATTCTTCTGTTTATATAATTGAAGGAGGTGCTAACTAGGATGACAAATATTTATAAAGCAGAGAACTAAAAGTTGTAGACAAAGATTGGGAAGAATGGCTAGGCAAGTAATCATGAAAAGAAAATAAAAAACTTTATTGGAAATTTTCACATATGTATGGTCACACTTTTAGTCATCTGCTCAATATCTAGCTGTTTAGGTAATCTGGAAGATGTATGTGATGACTTTGACAAACTTTAGAGCTTATTTCGATCATATGATGGGTAAATACAGTGTATGTTAGATTGATGTCAGTTTTATTGTTGACCCTTAGCTAATTAACTTAGGATAAGTTGCCTACTATTATTAAATTTTAGTCTCCTTGCCTGTAAAAGGGGAATAACGGCATCTATTCAATTCTTTTAATTAATAATTGTTATAAAATATTTGGAATATGCATTCAGCTAACAGACATTTTATACTTTTCTACATTTTATACTTTACTATATATTCATTATAAATAGACAGTTATGGATAATCTATCATCTTATGTGTCATATGGAATATATTAGATCTCTCAAATTAAAGCAGGTATTGTTTTATGTACTAAATGTTATTTATATTTCTTCCAATTATTTGAAGAAGTGATTGATTTTGGGTACCCTTAGAACTACAGAAATTATGTCTACATTTTTTCTACCCTTAAAATTTGGAGACATGTTAATATGATTTCATCATTAGAACACTGTGGTTGATGTGGTCATATGACTTTCAACTTCATTATTTCAGCTAATTTACTGGGTTTACTTGACAGATGATAAACCAAGAACAAAGTAGAACTATCTGTCAGATGGAGCCAGGGATGCTTCTGTGAGTGAGCCCCCACCAGGGCTGAGACTTCAGGCTAGACTGCTAGTGTGACCTCTATCATCAGCTTTCCACTGTTTCCTTGACTCTTGACCTTCACTGTGTAAACTTAAAGAAGGAGTCCTTAGTCTTTACTCAGTGGGTTTTGTTTTAAAAAACAATAATGCATCCCTGACTGTATATCTTAATTACTGTCATGCCTGTTTTCTTCTCATCATGTGGGGAAAAAGAGTGGAGCATCCTTTCTTTTCTTGCTGCCACTGTGTGTTGCCCCATGGGAGGTCACATTTTTCTGCTCATCTCATTGGATCACACTGCCCTTAGTCATCTGGGGCTTTCCCTCACTTTGGCATTTCCCATAGCCTAACCATCTTACAAAAAAAAAAAAAAATCCCTCTACAAAACCAGCTAGTCTCTGTTCCTAGTATTGGGTGTTTTTCATCTTTCCTAAATGTAATGGGCTGCCAGCCCATGGCTGCGCTGGAGGCTGTTACTTTCACTGAGCTGCGCACTTTCTGCATCTTGCACAGTCGGTTTCCCTCCCTGTGAACATAACTCTTGCCTTTTTTGCTACTCTCCTTTCTTCCTTTCTTATTCAGGGAGAATTTATACCTATTACCCTTTTAGAAATCAAATACATAGAAATTCAGTATTCAGGATTCACTTTCCTTTAAATTGAACCTTGCTTGAAAATTTTGGTGATCATTTTTGATGCATTTCATTACACTTCAGCATCTCTTAGGAAGAGGTTCTCTATCTCCTGATTTCTAAAGCTGCATTCAGTGTTCCAAAAACGAAATTTTCATCATGAAAATAGAAGTTGAATTACAAATTAGATTCCTTAGCTGAGAAATTTTATATTTTATACAGAAAAAAAAAATAAATCCCAAGTATTAATTACTGAGGGAGGAACATATTTATCATAGTAAAAGATCTACATTTTATAGACTCTGGGGAAAGAACAGAGAAAATATACTTTAAATTTGCATCCTGGCTAAAGTCAGGGAAGTCAGTTAAGGGAAGACAGGGACAGCTTAGTTTTCCTAAGAATGTATAGAAAACCCATTTTCATAATATCTTAATAACCCGAGTTAATTTGTAAAGGCCCTTATTCTTGCCTTCTTGTTAGCTTGCTGATAGAATTGTGAAGCTCCTGGTGGTTTCAAAAGGAGTTTGGACATGGATTAGCCCTGTGGAATGCAAATAAATTCAGATTTAAAAAATACTTTCTACCAGTCATTTCTAACTTTTGAAGTATTCCAGTGTAACTATATAGTATTAGATACATTTTTCTAAACATAAAATCAATAATTTATCATTTTTGTGTTTTTTACCATATTGAAAATACAATATGTATCATTGTACTACTAAAATGCAGAAATCCACAATTATTTCAGTTCAATACTGTTAAGTACCTTCAGTGCTATTTTAAGATAGAAATGGATATTGTAATTCCCTTAGGCTTCATCAGATGGAACGGTGCAACTACAAGGTGAAGGAAGCAGAGAACTTTCAGTTATATTCTTAATTGTACATAGTTTAGGTTAGGCTCTAAATTTCCCCTTCTCTCCATGTTAAATCAAAATTATCAAAAAATGCTGTCCTTCACATCTATTTGCGTTTATACACACTCTCCACTTGCTTATAACTGGAGGTCATAAAAATAAAGAATAAAATTTAGTCTACAAGATTTGTGATTTTATGTTGTATTTGTGTTAGATTTTTAATGCAAAAGAGGGGACATAAACTGAAATATTGATTCAAGCTTTTCCATATAATGTAAACTTTAATTGTTTAAGCTTCATGTTCAGGGCTCACTGACACACAGCCACAGACCCCGCTGCAGTCTTCATGGCTAAGGCACGTGGGAGAATTAGATAACAGCAGGACAGTCATCCAGCCTTTCCTGGTTTAAAGATATATAGACAAGCACTATATTGGGGGAAATTTTATCCTATTCATTTTTCTTGGTTTACGTAGATTATAAATCTTAGGTTTATTTCCAGAGAAACCATTAGTTTCGGCTTATATGCTTAACATTGTATACAGAAAATTCTAGTTTGCATGCTGCTAAATCTGCTGTCTGTTGTTCCCTTTATTCCTCTTTATCTCTTTAATTTCTTTTTCAAATAGTTGTCAAAATGCAGCTATGTGATAAATTGTGTGTTAGATTTAAGAGTTTAAAATAAAGGGATTCCTTTTATCTAGTGCATATTCTAGTTGATAAGCCAAAGCAGGTAACCAGATAACAAAGAAAAATAAATAAATGTTAGAGCTGAACTTCAGCCAGGGAGCTAACAGATGGATCCATGAATACATATGTTCATGAGGGTAGGAGGGTTTGTACCTTTGTGATTTTTTTAAAAAGGTCTTTAATATCCAGCCTTCCAATGAGTGAAGGAGGGAAAGAGGAAGAGGGAAAGGGAGAGTGAGAGGTGAGAGAGAAGGAGGGGGGACTGAGGGAGAGAGGGATGGAGGGAGGGAGAGAGAGAGACAGAAAGGATTTATCCTTTTAAAAAAATGCAGGGCAGTCTTTTAAAGTAATAGTAGGTTAAACTTCACAGAGTAGGAAGATTAGTAAGCAGAAACTGATTGACTTTTGTCATTCTTTTGAGCAAGGCTCATAAACAATAAGTTTTAATTTCCTCATTTGTCAAATGAAAATAAAATAGGCAAAAATTTAAAACTTTATTTTTAAGTGATTTTATGTGTACAAATAGATTGTAAGATACTGTTTGCAAGTTCAGCTTTCACAAATCTTATACAATGGCAGTAAATATGTAAAACTGGAAATTAACACTAGCACAACACCATACAATAATCGATAGACCATGTTCAAATTTTGCTAATTATTTCAATAAAATACATTTCCTGGTGAGAACCAATCTAATATCATCCTTTTTAAATTTGTTATGTCTACTTAGACTTCTCAAATCTGTGACAGTGCTTCAGTCTTCTGTTACAATTCTTGATTGGTAATTTACTAGAATATCTCACATTGTGTATTTGTTTCATTTCTCTTTTTTAATGAATACATTTCAGGAGATGTGTTTTTGTCAAGAGTACTGCAAAAGTAACATCTACACTTCTTAGCACACCATATCAGTTGGTACAGGATGTTGATCTGACTTATTTGTAGTGATGTTGATTTTAGTCATTTGGTTAAGATGGTGTCTTCCAGTTTCCTCCACTGAAAAAAGCAGTATCCAGAAGCTTTGAAATCTGGAAAGAGGAGTAAAATTTTGTTAGCCATGTCTACAAATAGGAATAAATAATATCACTGTTGTAAGGGTGACATAACAGACGATTCAAGATAATCTATTGTCCATTTATATACCATTGGCCAAATTAAAATGTATAATGGTGTTAAGAATGTGCATAATTTTATATAGTAATTTGTCATGTTTCTGAAAATCACAGTAGCTTAGAATGTCTCAGTGACATTGATATTGTTTTTTTTTCCAGAACTATGCAATAATATTCTTTATAGTCAAAAATTCCAAGAATATTTTGTACTGATCCTGCATTAGAAATAAGAACTGTTTTATATCATCAACTTGGGTCCCAAATACCTAACCACTATAATTATAAATAAATCATTCTTTTTAGAAAATGGACTCTTAAACTCCTATATATTAAATACCAAAAGAAATTACACTCAAATATCTTTCATTTTAATATATTTACAGTCAAAATATAAACAGTGAAAAATTGTGTTTAATGTTGAAATAATTCAGTAATGGTAATTACTGCTAATGATTCCTTTTTAGAGCTTATAATATTTCTGTTTCATACTCAATACTGCATAGATCTTCAGAAGTTCTTATGAGTTTGAAAGGTGTTTTTATATTAAAGGAGATAATTGACACACTTGAAATAAAATAAATAAGTAATTGATACATGTAGAAATAAGTAGGAAGAGATTGTTTCAACAAATGTTTAAAAAAATATACCTTTCATCAAAATATGGCTCATTAGTTTTATAATAAATTTGTATTAATTTTAGTTCTGGATGTTTGTATCAAATGATTTCCTCTTCTTCAAATCCCAGAAACTTTAGAACAATTTGAACTACAATTAACACTGACTTGTCATAAAAGAAACAAGTAATATTTTGAGAAAGATAAAAAAATACAGTATTTTATTCATCTCTGTAGACTGTGATGACAATATATCAGACTAGATGGCTTATGGAACAGAAATTTATTTCTTATGGTTCTGGAGGTTAGGAAGTCAAAGATCAAGGTCATTATCTGGGGAGTGCTCTTTCTTGCCTAACAACTACCTTCTCTCCATGTTCTTAAATACCAAAAGAGATAGATCTCTTCCTCTTTTAAGGAGGCTCCCAATGCTATTGGATTGGAACCTCAGTTTTCTTACCTAATATAATGTTTATTACCTTCTAAAGGCATTATTTACAATTTAGGAGTTTGGGAGTTAAGGTTTCACCATGTAAATTTTGAGGAGAGTGCACAATTCAGTCCAAGTATCTAAATTTAGTTTACTTCATAAAAATATATACATGAATTAATAACAAGTTATTTTGAACATAGTAATTCATTTAATGTTACATATCATGTGTTCTGCAAATTTAAATGAATATAGATAAAAATATTTGAAAATGTGCTTCTGTAGTGAACATGTACAGACTTGTTTTTTATTCTTGTTCTTATTCCCTAAACAATGACGTTTAATAGCTATTTACATAGGGTTTCCACTGTATTAGGTATTATAAGTAATCTAGAGATGATTTAAAATATACAGTGGATGTGACTAATGTGGACGAAAATACTGTGCCATTTTGGAGAAGAGGGTAGAGCACCCAGGGACTTTTGGCTTCAAGATAGGTCCTGGAAGTAAATGCCCCTTGAATACTGGTGAATTAAAGTAAAATAAATTTACATATTATAAAAGGCATCTATATATCCTATACTTTATTTATCATGAATAGAAGATCACACAGTACTTTAAAAAATATACTGGAAAAATGGGTTTCAGCAAAGATTAGACAATTTTACACATATTTGCTTCAGTTAGTTGTAGGTATCAGACTAAGAGCCAGAGAAAAAATTGCCCTTTCACTACACAAACTAGAAAGAAAAAGCTAAAAGATATGGGGATTAAAAACAAGAGACTGTGATGAGGCCATCTACATTTCTAGTTAGGCTAGAATCCTTGTCTTCTGTATGATAAATGCAGAAGGGTAATTTCTCATGATGGAACTATGTTTCAGGAATGGTAATTAAAGAACTAGAACCAAAATGATTAACATCATTCCAGCAAGTTGTGTGTGTAAACAGTGCACAATTATCTGATAAGAATGCCTCCCTTAGAATGTTTACTTATCTCCTTAGTTAGAATGCTGACATGTTTTAAGGTATTTAGCTGAAAATACACAAACAAAATTTGGCCAACACATACATAATGTTCAACAGATGTGAATTTGAAAGATTTGTGATGATCACTAGTGAAATTAGTCAAACCATGCTTAAATTAGATTTTTCTGATTTGTGAGTCATTTGAGGGTCTACATTGGAGCCGCATGTGTATAGAGAGGGAAAGATTACACATTCTGCACTTGGTTCTTTGGAATGAAAAAGAAATAAGATAAAAACTTCCATGTTCTTCCCCATAACATATCTAAGAAACTCAGTTCTGTATCTCACATCTACTCTATCCTTCACATAGTTTGCATAAGTTTCTCCATGGAATGATTATGGGGCTGATTTTAGGTAGGTGACTCTGATGTCTTGCTTACTCAGGAGAAAGAGATACTTGTGAGCTCTAGTCATTGTCATTTGATTTAATTGTACTTAAGAAGGTGAAACCAAAAAGATCTACGATTGTTATCAGTTGATTAAATAGACTGCTAAAGAAATAGAGGAGAATTACATTGCTAGAGAAGTGTGAACTTATTGTAAAGCCCAAGTCCGACATGGAATCTCTACAGAAATATTGTGCCACATCTAAAATAAAAAATAAGTCTGCCCTGTAGAGCATATATACAACTTTGAAAAAGTAATTTTGATAACATTAGCATTGAATGATGAGATATAGTATAAAGTTTGACATTGAAATTAACAACACAAGCTTTATATCAGAGGATAAGTTATCTCTTTGTTTAATCATTGTAACATCTGAAAATAGACTTTTACCTGTGTCAGGGCAGCGGTTTTCGGTGAATTTGGTAGAGCATTTGTGGTGTGTAATGATCTGAAACAAGATTGGTTTTTCCATTGATTAGATCATTTGTAGAGAATGTGAGTGCAATTGATAATGGAAAATATACACAAGTGAGTGAAAATTTGGGTTAAAGTTGGACAAAGGAGTGCATTCTGTTTGAGATCCATTTAAGATTTCACAGTGAATATTTATGAGGAGAAGTCATATTTGAATGATAAATATCCTATAATGTGTATATTTTTCTCAGTGCTACTGTCTTCACACTGTGACATTTGATTTATGTTAGTTTGATTTCCCTCTATAAACTCTGAACACACTGATAAGATCCGATATTTCACAATAGTTCATTTTTAACTCTACCTACCTGAAACTGAGGCATACGTGAAAGAGAATTTTAAGGAGGAAAGAGTTTTAGCTACTTCAGTGGCTTCAACTGCTATTCAGAAGCTTCTTATTATTTTTCAGAATAATGAACTCTCTTGGAATTTAGCAAAAGACATAAGGTACATTATATAATTTTAGTCATAATATACACATAAATCAAAAATAATGATTTTATCAAATTACATGTTTCCTTAATATTGAAACTAAATGTTATATAAATAGCAAATATTTTCATGAAAAAGAAAAACAATATAGTCTTATTATACTTTAACATTATAGCTGCTTTGGACTTTAAAATTTATTTATTCCAGTTTAGTGAACTCAGGATATTTTTGTACAATATTCCCAATGTGTGATAGGGCAGCCTCAGGTTTATTGCTTAATGAGGACACCAGTTGTTACGGAAACACACATTTCAGACTTCCAGGATCTGGGTTTGGATTTTTGTTTCTCCATTTCTAAGTGATGTTATTTCAAGCAAATAATGTATCTTCACATTTTATTTAATTTTTATAATTTATATAGAAACAGGAATGCTAACCTCCTAAGGTTATCACAGAAATAATGAATTTAAGAGTGAATGAATTCTAACTTGTTTGAAATGATACGTTATAAAACCCTAAAATAGTGTATGTAAAGGACAGAGTATGTTTCTATAAGCCAAAGAGTCTTGTGAGGAAAGAGATTCTGTGCAGTCCAAGCATCACCACTGTGCACGCTCCCTGGCTGGCGTTGAAGGAATAGGTAGCTCACAGAACCAGGAGGCAGTATTGTTGGAGGAAGATACTCACTTGTACAACAATGTCCATTTTTAGGCCATGTGTTACATCTAGCTGTAAAAATATTTGAAGGCAGCATCCAGCAATTTTGAAGTTCTCCAACTTTAAATGAGTGCTTCGAAGATTCTTGATCTGAAGCACTATATATGTGACATAATTTCCAGTACTTCCCTCATATTTAGCTGTCCAATAAAAATTAAATCTCAGTAATTTATGATAATCTGTAACTTTTCAAAAAAATCAAGATTTTATATTTTTTATATTTGATATACATTCTATGCTAAACCAAGATTGCATTATTTTTACTTTATTATTTTCATTTCTTAAAACAATGTAAGCAATGAAAAATTAAGACATGATCTGAAATATATACAATCAAAAATGACTAGTGATCATGCTTAATGAAAACAATAGTAAAATTAAATATTAACTATGAAAGCACAAATAAATCTCTCCAAAAATTATTTTCCTCACAAAAATATTAAAACAGAATTTAATAACTCTTCTTCCATGACACACTCTGAAAATTTTGCTGCAGAAGCTGCTATTTACTTTGGCTTATTTTTGTCTTTAGGTCTAGGTCTTATAGCTATCTCTGCTTATTTTACAAGTTAAAACAACCTTTTTCCTAAATGGTGTGCTTGTTCCTTCAGGGGGGGATCTTGCCTATGGAGTTGTTAATATAGTGCAGAACTCTGGGGCCAGGACACAGCAGTGAGAAACTGCACTGGGTCTGATGTGTTCAAGTGAGCATGATTTCCTCTGACGTGTCATTGAGAATATTTGCAGCTCTGAACCTGGCTCCTTGTTGGGTCCCACAAGTTCTGTGACAGTCTGTTCTAATGCGGAAAGATGTGGGGCCCCAGACCAGCAACAGAGAGATCTGGATTTGTATGATGATTATATCACCTTGATAATGAAAATTCCACACTTGATCTTCTCTATAATTCTTATTATTCTATTTTCAAAAATACTCATGTATCATGCAAATGGAAGGGAATAAAAGGAGAGCAGGTAGTCAGAGAAAGAGCCAGGTGCTTCTGTGGCTGTCTGGAAAGAACGGTGTGTGGGCCAATCCTTCTCTATCAAAGGAAAATATGGCAAGAAATCTTCAACTGGTATCTGTCCGGCATAAGAGATAAAAGGAAGTGGGGATTGGGCCTAATCCAGTAAGGGCTTAAAAAAGTGAGATGGAAGTTGTTTTGATTTATTTTCTCTTAAAAAATTAGAAATGATGCCGCAATCTGCATGTTGCATGACCATCTTTGGGTATGTTACCCAATTTAGAGGGTTATGGGTTATATAGGTAGTAGTGAATTATGACACTAAGCCAGTGCATTGAAGAGTGCAGATTAATTTTTAACTTCTAACTCAGGTTCTCAATTTGGGGAAACCTGAGTATAAGTCTTAGGACACTTACTAACTTTGACATGATTCCACTTCACTCAACGTAGTCTTAGTAAAATGGGTTTAACATGCAGATCTTATGCAGTAGAGTTCTAGTTCGGACCAAATAAGATGAAATATGTAAAGTGCTTCATGTTTGATGTATAGAAACAATTCATTAAGGATTTAGGGATTTGGTGTTATTGTTAAAAATAGTGCTATGTATTTTTTCTCTGCATTCTATTATTACTTTCTATAATGCACTTAGACAGGTGTTTTCCTTTAAAAGCATATTTTTAAAACAACTAAAAATATGAGGAGAAAACAAGTATAAATTCAAGCAAGATTCATCATATCAGCTTGCTTCCTGACCACAGACAAGTCCTTTATATTATCTTTCCTTGTTATCTCATTTATCACAAAAGAATAGTAATTCTAGATTTTTCTTCTCTACAAAGTTGAACTCAAGCTTGAATCAGATAACAAATGTTAGAAAGCTCTGCAATATATGAAATATTAAATGTTAAATAAAAGGGTTTTATGAGAAGGATAGACACCAGTTATATTTATAAAATATAAAGGTAGGTAGGAACAGAAATTGGAACACATACATTTTTGGAAATTATTGCTGAATAATACTTAGGCAACATATTTTGATACTTATTGATGAGTGATACATATATGCATATAAGTGCATATATACATATATTTATATATACAAGATGTGAACAAAACATGGTGAATGTTTAAATTTTTAAAAATATTACAGTAAAAACACATTGCTATTAATCCCTCTCAAAATACTTCTGCTTGCCTCAAATATACTTATCCCATTCTTCTTGCCACTTCTGAGGCAGTTCTGAAAGTCCTAGGATGAGTGTCTTTAGTTATGGTGTTGTGGCTCCCTCAATTCAAAACATTTACCTTTCATGGTCAGTTTGACTTTGGGGAAGAGCCAAAAGGTGCATGATTCTGGCTCAGGGAATAAGATGGATGAGGACACATCATAGTGCTTTGAAATGACTGCCTTTCCATTGTATGCCACTCATCTTCAGCATTCTTTGAAGTTTTGATTGTGCCTCTTAAAATCACTTATGAGAAGACTTCTAAAAGTACTTCAAAAAGTGACAAGAGCAACGAGATAAGTGTGGTCAAAGTCAGGAGTATTTTCCGGGAGATTCGTGTCAATATGTCTTTCACTTTAATATTTTTTTTGAATTTAAACATTCACTGTATATTTTGATCACATCTTATGTAAAATACTTTTAAGATTTAAGTGCTATTAGAATAGTTTACACATTCAGAATCAAATCGGATTTAAAATTACCAAAGACAGCTTTTCAAATCACACATTTGTAGAAAGAGTGGGACACACACACACATCAGAGGACAATTCTATTTTTAAATACTTTTCAAATCTCAACAGATCATGCATCTTTAAGAGTTTCTCAGCAGGCAAGATATTACAATACCTTTAGGATTCAACTGAAGAAAGACATGCTTAACTGAACCAAATAAACAGGATTGTTGGATAATCTCAGGTTCTCAGTTAATTTTCTTTCCGTCCTTTTTTTCTTTTCTTTTTTAAAATTAATTTTATTGGTACATTTTAGGTATACAATATAATGACATTCATCATTGGAAATTTGTACCTTTACATAATTTATATTGGTTCTTATTTTTTTCACCGTTTCCCTGCCCTCCCTTCAACTCCTCTACCCCTCCCTATTTACACAGACTTCAATTCTATTTTTTCATTTTCTCATATTAATTCCATTCCCTTCTTTCCTTATCCCTACCTCTTCCACTTCCCCTTCCCCTTTGTAAACACCATGTAGTTTCTTTGGTGTGAGAAACTGAAAGTGTAAATAAGCAACAAAAAGTATAATAGATAATGTGAAATAGGAAGAAAAGGTCCTTTTTTTCCCTTATACTGCGCCTTAGGTCAGGATGTCAGTTAAAGTTTGACTCAAGCTTATTGCTAGGACTTAATGATCTTATACTTCAGTCAGTTCTGCATTCAAAAAATGAGTCTAATTCTTACTTTAGTTTGGCAAATGGTAGAATTGAAACATTGTCAGCATAAGTGTTTAGAATCAATACCAATTTTTTGAAATTCTACAAATTCTGGGGAAAGAGCATTAACCATCTTGATGTACTTTAAGTACTTGTATAAGAAGGAATTGTTTTCTGTACGTTTTTAAAAATCAAACAAGGAGAAAATGAATATTTTGCAATTCTGATTGCCTACCAGCACATAGAAAATGTACCCAAGTGTTTTCTAATGGGAAATGTTATCAAGCTTCTCAGAACTGCTATTGCGAAGGGATCAGGTTGGATAAGCTCTGTTTGACAATATAGTCAATGAACAACAGAGGGAAATGAAGATTAGAGACTATTTTCTCCCTTTTACATAATTTAAGCAATAAAAGACATCATGCTAGAATTAACCATCCAAAGGATGTGATACAAAGGGGCTAAGGACACCCTGACATGAAAGGATAAAGATGAAGAAAATGCAAAGATGAATATTGTCGATGCACAAAAACAATCACGGCGGTTGACTATGTCCAGATGAAAACTGCGTAAGTTTTGGGGCAAACACTATACAATCATCAACAGAAATCCTCAGGGTTCCTTGAAAGAATGATGTTAAACTCACCCAAAAGCTCAGAGGAGACTTGTATTATGATCTCTGCAGTTGACTTACAGGGATAAAATCTTCAGCCCTTCAGTAGATTTCCCCACTCCAGTTGATAAATGTGTATTTTGCCCAGCCAAACAGAAGTATCCGATGGAGTGTAGAGACTCATACTGAGCATCACAAGCTCTTCACTATGCAATTTAGGCTGGTATGACTTCCTCTTTACTCCCTGCTGTTCCTAATTTGGAGTTGTAATAAGATTGCTCTTCTACAAACCACACATTTATAACTAGTATTCAACAAAATATAATTATTATGTAATTTTAAAACTATATGTAAGAATATGATAATTGCAAGTGTCATTTTTGTTGTCTTTTCAACAAAATCTTTTTAGAGAAGCTGAATTCTGGACCCACATTTGTCTCAGCTGTAACTGCACATCACAGAGAGGTGTCAACAGTCATACAGTGATTTTAATCTATCTGCATATTCTTCAGAGAGTCAATGTGTGTTTCTTTGCATTTACTTTATGCTGATCTATACCAAAATGGTGAGCATACCTAAGTATTCCTGTTATAATTTTATCAAGAGCTAATGCCAAAGTTGATTTTCAAAAACATGTGATCTTGAAATCCTAAACTTTACCTAAAATAATGGGCTGATTCACAAAACCAAGTATAAAGAACTGCACAGAGGAACGTGACTTTATGTTTATGATAGGGATACAAGCTACTCTTCATTTTTCTGAAGAGCAGCACTTGCATGAATCTGAGAGTGAGCTTTAAGTTTTGTGCCCTAGGAGACACAATTTTATGAAAGCTTTCATTTTCAGGGAAACACAGTGCAGGATTAGTGTTTATCTGAAACTAAGATTGAGTTCTTTCTTAAATTTTGCACCCTTTACTCCCTTGATTGCTTCACTTAAATCCTGACAGGGAAGCGCATAAGATGACCTTCTTCCCCAAACTCTAACACTGACTCCGTTGTACTGCTGATGGACCCATCTTCACATGTGGTCCTCATGAATACTTTTTGGAAGTTAATGGAATTGTGAACTACATATATGTAACTGAATTGATGTTGGAATAGGAAGAAATGCTGGTTTCTTTCAGTGTTTCAGAGGGAACATCTGAGAAAACTTTATCTATTGACAGATAATAATTATAAATATTTACAAAGTATAGTGACATTTTAGTATAATATGAAGTGTAATCAAAGTATACAGTGAATATTCAAAGAAAAATTGTGAAGAAGAAAACACATTGTCATAAATCCCCCACAAAGTATTCCTTACTTCAAACACACTGATCCCATCATTCTTGCCTCATTCTGAAGCAATTCTGGAAGTCTTCTTTCATGAGTATATTTACCAGTTGTGATGAAAAAAATGCTGTGAATACCAGTGCTGAGTGCCATCCAACAGAAAGAAGACTGGTAAAAAATATCATGCTGTGCCCTTACCCAAATTATTCATGGAATCTAGCACAATAAGACTTCTGATTCTTCCTCAAAGTCAAATAGACCATGAATGTAAACATTTTGAATGGAGTCAATATATTGAGGCAGCCATGACAGTGCATCTAAAGACACTCAACAAAAATGATTTCTAAAACTGCTACAGAAAAGTGGCAAAAATTAGGAGAAATGTTCATCTAAAGCAAGAGGGTGTGGTACAAGAAGAATTCATAGCAATGTGTCTTTGTATAATACATTTTTAAATATCCACATATTTTTCACCTATACCTGGTGTGTGTTTGTGTACGTGAGTGCGCGCATGTGTGTGTAGAGTGAAGTAAATCATATATATACCTTATATATCATAACATCATCACATAACCGTATATATAACTTATATATCATATTATATATATAATGATTGAAGTAGAGAGTAGAATAGTGGTTATCAGATGTTGGGGAGGGTTAAGGGGGCCTTGGGGAGAGATAGATAAATGAATACAAAGACAGCGATAGGGGATCTAAGTTCTAGTGGACTATTATGTAGAAGTGTTTGCTAACAATATTGTGCCAAATTTGACTTTGATTTTGTCTCACGGGAACATAATAGCCAGTTTATCAGATAATAGATTCTGAATTCTAAGAACAAACGATTAGGTGCTAATTCTTAGTGCTGTTACATAGATTGCCAGTATTTCACTTTTCCTTTTTTATACATATTTCAGGTATGTTCAGTTTTATGTTGCCTGCACACACAGTAGATGATACAACAATATTGAGAAGAGAATCATTGCTTTCAATACTAAATCAGGTGAAAGTGGAAAATTTTTAAGTAGATTGAATATAATTTGACCACAAAAAATAAATTATATGAAAATATACGCAAATGTGCATAAGACACCAGCTTCTACTCTAAGCATTTTATACGTTTTAATGTTCTTAGTACAAATTTGAAGATATTTCCCTTATAAAAAAATTATTTTGTATTTTTAAATCTTAAAAGGATAACTAGAAAAGTAGAGAATACAACGCAGAATATATGCAATTCAAACTTTTCTTACTTTAACTTTTCTCACTCTCTTCCTCCATCTATTCCGTTTTTTCCTTACCATTCTTCCATCTCATTTTATTGTATCTGACATTTAACAGGGAGAGCTACAACTTAAATAGGGAAAATGACCTTGCTGTCTAACTACCCTACTGGTTGATTTCTACTTGCAGGCAGAAATAGAACTGGGGGCAGGGGTGAGGCTAGTATTAAAATGGAACAAAATTTTTGTTTGATGAATAATTATTTACATGCAGTTGACTTTCACTCTATGTAGTAGTTAATCTATAAAGTCACTAGGAACACTAAGGCAGGTCATAATGAATTATTGTTCCTAGGGGCATACAGGGTTAGAGTCTCGTGTGCGTTTACTCCCAACTTTTTAATTAGTTGACTCTTAACCAATTTTATATTTGTTTATGTCACAGAAATCTTATTTAATATTGATTATTGATTCATTAGTATTGAACTCTAAACAACACACTGTAACTCATCTTGATTAAAGCTGATTCAACATATATATATATATATATATATATATATATTTTTTTTTTTTTTTCTCTCCCTAAAGTACATCACAGCCTTAATATACCTAAGAACACAAGAAAAAACTTTGGGCCTATACCTGGGAGCCATTTTAAATAACAGAGTCATAAACAAAAACATACAGTAAGAAAAATAGGTCACTAAACAGACTGCAAAATATGAGAGCCATAACAAGGGAGCTTTGCTTTCTTGTTCAACTTTGGTAGGGAATTTGTGAAGAAGGATGCTCCAATTATATACTGATCTGTGAATGTTTGTGAATGACCATGGATATACACTTTTTACGGAGTAGTTGAAAGAGTAATGGAGATTAACACTGACTATGTAGCATATTGAATAAACGTGATTTACATTTAGACTATGAACATTAACAATTATTAGGCAACTGATACCCCCAATACCTAAACCAAACAGAGAAAAGAAATTTCATGATGAAAATAAATTAACATTAAAGCTAAAGCAGTAACAGCAATAGTTGAAAGTTATGAGTCTGAAAACATTGGGATATCCAGAATTCTTTCTGAAGACAAAGCAGGATTTTACGTTCCTTGCACATGTGTATATGATATAGGAGGCTGAAAAAATGTTGTATTATTTCATGAAAAGCATATTTCTTGTAGAACTTTAAGAACAAACATATGAAATATAATCAATGTCATATCAAATATGTACGTATATATTCTTAGATCAAGGAAACAAATATAATTTTCTCTAGAAACATTATAATATCTAGATCATTTCCATATAATAGGTTAAGAATGTGGTAGAGAAGATTATATTTTCTGTTAACTACAATTTAGTAAAAATATCTATGGTTAAAATACTAGTGTGAGATTATTCTGACTCAGAACATTAGTAGCAGGTATATTGACAGTAAATTCTTAACCAGCAATCCAAAATACCCATGTAAAATATAGTAGCAGACCTGAAGTTTTGATAAAAACTGAGTAAAGACAATGGAAAAACATCTAGTGGTATTTATTAACTATAGTATATATTATTTTCCTTGTTGACTTAGTTTTATATAACATTGTATATGTCATGGAGGGATTACTTATTAATTATATTT
Organism: Heterocephalus glaber; assembly: GCF_053883595.1. NCBI lineage: Eukaryota > Metazoa > Chordata > Mammalia > Rodentia > Bathyergidae > Heterocephalus > Heterocephalus glaber. Next base: position 15,685,958 of record NW_028258142.1, on the reverse strand, counting down.
TGATTTGGATATTTTCTAAGCAAAAACATGAAAACATTGTGAATTACTTTCATTTAGAATAATTCCTTTCAGCACAAGAAAATAAAACATATAACAAAATTAAGCCTTTCAACATAAAAATAAAATTTGCAATCACTAGTATAGTGCTAGAATTTGTAATTTATTATCTTAGTAAACTGAATATCCTATTTGAAATTGATTATAAATACTTGTGTTCATTGCATCTGCATGTTTCCTTTACATTGACATGTAGAGTTCTTGGTTCCTTAAACCCTGAGATATTCCTGGAATAAAAGAAACGGTGGTGGGTGATCTATGGTAAAGCTTCCCTTTATCTGGTTATGACACAAAGTGGTCACAGACATATTTCATAGTAACATTTAATACACATTCAGTCCTGTAATTCTGCAATGGATTTACTTGATTTTATCATGGATATCAATGAAGAAATACTTTTCAAACTAAACATTTTATTTTGACATACGGCATCAGAAGTATGCTGAACATTTGAAGTGATAATCAGGAACAGCTTTGAGCTCTGTTATGTCTTGGACTAACATGAACTATGTGGGTATTATAGCTTCAACATTTTGTTTTCAATAGTTCCAAATGATGATTATATTGCTAAGGGGACCAGCTTTCCCCCGCTGTTGCTGTGTCTTAGAAATGACCCATAAAAGAGGCTGTAAATCTTTTACTGGCTTCAGAGTAAACCTACCTCTGCTTAGTAAGCCATAAATCTATACAGAAAATGTTTAATTGAGTATATTAATATGATGTCCGTGATGGGATTAGGTTCTTACTTAAAATGATGCTGTAAAATGATAGCTTTAGGGATGATGATTTCCTTGGTTTCTTGCTCATCAATGAAAACTCATTATTTCTGACATAAGATTGTCACATTTTTACGTATTCGAACTAAAACTAATTAAGGATCATTTTTATTTCCAACATTCACATGGGCTGAAAGTCATGCATGAAACATTTGGAAAGTTTTTATTAAAACTTCTATTTTTTATTTCAGTGGCGATTTTATATATGTAGAAAGCTTTTCTGGCAAAATATTTATTTAATGTTTTGAATTTATGAATTATGCAGCATGTATTTAGGTGCCCATCAGTGTGAAAGTTTTATTAAAACTTTGATGAAGCTGGTTATCAACTAACTGCTCTGAATTTTGCTATTGTTTCTGTCACAGCTGATGCTGGGTTTGGTCGAGTTCAAGTAATTTAACAAGGATTTTTTGAGCCTTTGAATTTACCTATTGGCATGAAGATAGTAAGTGCCAAATACAAGCAACATATTTTAAGGAATTCTTAGTCAAGATCTCAGAAGATTTGAAGGGTGTAGGCCTCCAAATAAATGAGATTACAGCTACTTTAGTTTTTAATTCTATGCCATGAAGGAATAACTGAGTTGCTAAATACACAAAAGCTGAAATGATAATGTGCTAAGGCAGATCTATAATTACCTACTTACTGAGCTTGATCCTCTCTGACTTCTAGTTTTGCATTCTTAACACCTAGTAAGTGATGTACAAAATTTAATATACATAACTTGACATATCTACCTAAGAAATCATAGTATCTAACTAGACTGACACTAATAGGATTATACACTCAGGAGATGTACAGGTAATATATTTTCTGAGAAAATCAGTGAAATTTAAAACAAAACAAGTAATGAATTAGTGTGGAGGAGAGTAAACTACATTTACTTTTTAGCAGTTGAGATCTTAGGAAAGTAAAAACTCCGAAATCTTGTCTTAAAAGTTGAGACAAGAAAAATACATATTAGCTCTAAGGATTTCTGGCACTTCTTTCACTAAATTTTTACTGAACTCTATCCTTCGTTTGAGGATATTCCAAAAGTAAACTTGTATATCAAGATTGATTGAGGTATATCAAGTAAACAGTGAAGTTAAACTATTTGTCTCTAGACATAAAACTGACTAGTTAAAAAGCATTAGCTAAAATAGGCAACCTTATCAGATACACCAGCAACAACATGCTTCTTTAATCTCAAATACTTTCAAACCTAGAAATTTTTTTACAGTAATCACTACTAACATGTCTGTAAAATTCTACATTATTTTCTGAAATCATTCATGAAGTTTACACGCAAAAACTTACAAACAGAAAACCACTGTGGCCATCAGCAGCAGCAGAGTTGACTTTGGAGAACTTTTTCTGATTTTCTCCTCTTAAATCCCACACAAATTTATGAAATTTATAAAAGAAAGATAAGAAAGGAAGGAATGAACAAAGGAGGGAGAAAAGAAGTAGGAAGATACCCTATTTGTCACATTGTGTGTAATGTTCATTATAGTAACTGTAAGTTGTGCTGCTCAATATGACCAAGAATATTTATAGATAATCATTCTCAAAGCAGAGATCACGAGGATTGTCTCCCGGATTCCAAAACAATACATGGGTAATTGACTCTCTAGAGGTTCGCAGCCTTCTCAAGTCATTGTCACACTGACCAGATATGCCTTTCTGGTGAATACACTTGCCAGACATGTGTGCATTGCAGAGAATAGAATAGTGAATGGTATTTAAATTTTTCCTTAATGGAAAGAAATATCAATAGAGTTATACCTGTGTTCACTGACAAGGTAGTATCCATATTGGTAGCCACTGTATAAGTGTCAGTGTTTTAGATAAGAATCAACTCTAGATAGTTTTACCCTACTCACACTTAGATTTGATCTGCAGCTAATATGGTTTGCTAGGTTGGATTAAGGAAGTCCAAAAAAGAAAAAAGATTTCAGACTCTGTAATGGTTCTATAAAAAATTATGGAATTATGTATATTTTTCAGGATTTTTACTTTGAACAAATATTTATTGATTATTTGAGCTGTCAATACAAGGGACTATATGCTAAGGATATAAATGTGCAAAGAGATAGTCTTCTCCTTCCTTTAAGTTGTAATGTAATGAGAAAAATACAGACCATCTCAGTGTTGTCTGATAATACATTTTACAAATCTTTAGTTGAAGACTGAACAGAGCATATAAAAATCAGTGTGAGAACATCAGGCATGACTTTAACCAGGAGGTAGAATTTGAGCTGAGCCTAGAAGGATGAATGATTGACCCTTAAATACATGGAGCAAGAGGAAAATCTACTCTTGTTTTAAGGGAATAGCTTATATAAAGGCATGAAGACATGAGAAAATGAAATTTGTTTAGAGATATATAAGTAAGTCAGATGACAAAGTATGGTTCAAAAGAGGTAGAGAGGCAGCTTTTAAACAAGAGTCAGCCCTGCAATGAAGTTAATTTCCTTACTTACAAATATTGTCATATTTGTTTTCATTTATTCTTTGGTATGAGGTGGAGAGAGTACTGACTTTATTTCATTGCAAAAAGGGCTATTCCAATTCCATTTCGGCGCCTGCTGCACAAGCGCAAGGACCAGAGTTCCATCCCCGGTACCAAAAAAAAAAAAAAAAAAAGGGCAATTCTAGGGGGCTGGGGATTTAGCTCAGTGGTTTCGCTGCCTGCTGCGCAACCGCAAGGACCCGAGTTTGATCCTCTGTACCAAAAACAAACAAACAAACAAACAAAAGGCCAATTCTGGAAGAAGCAATTGTTACATTGAAAGGGACAAGACTAGAGGTAGGAATCCAGTTTCATGATAGCTGAAAACTCCAGGCCGCTGATGGTGAAGACAGATGAGGAAAAAGGCATGATAAAGGCATGAGATGAATAACAATTATTTGGAAAGAGGAGCAATTAGAAGATCCTTAATGCAATGTGAGCTGGAGTATGTTGGGAGGGATCCTTGGGGAAGAGAAGGAAGTTGTCTCTTGTTCCTGGTTGGATCTACAGCATCTGCCAGTGCACCTTCCAAAAAGTCAGTAAATCCCAACCAGTGACAGATTCAATATTTCTGAGCTCTAAATTGGTCATGTTGAATTTGAATTTGCCTGAGGGATTCTATGTGCAGATGTTCATGCATGAAATTTTCAAATCTCTGAAAGTAGATGGAAGGTAGAGAAATCAACTACTAGAACCTGGTTAAAAGTGAACTATGTAATATTAAGGCCTCTCAATTCAGAATTTGCTTGTTGATCTTGGTTACAAATCTAGTAGGGTAAATACTTGCATTCATTTTTACATACCAATTGGTAAAAGAGTTCAATCTGGAATGTTTCCTTCCCTGTGATATTCTTAATCATACAGTCCAAATTTTAGGAAAACTGCCCATTAGTATTAGGTGGTTTGTGAGCCATGTTCTTTTACAGAATATCACTTAACTTTTATGTAAACTGTTTAAGGTTACAAATATTATACCTAGTTTCCCTTTCTCTTTGAAGAAATTAAGGTCAAGCCAAAAGCGCTGCCATTACAGACCATGCTCTGTATTCTACTGAGGGTACTCTACTTAACCTGATGCCAAGCATCCAGTGGATTCTCACTGCATGTACCCGTCCAATAATGGTACAGTATGGCAGGGGAATGCCAAGACCTGTTTTCTGTTCTTTACAGATATCAAAAATGTCTTAATTCTTAGGAGACATTTTTGTTGTTCTTATTTCCAGGGATCGAACTCAGGACCTTACTCTTGCAAGGCAGGCACAGTGCCTCTGAGATAAAGCCCCAGCCCAGGAGAAGGAGATTTATTTTAAGGAAATGTATATGTGCATAGATTAGTGATTACTCTGGGAATCTGTCCAGTGCTCATGTCACTACTTTTGTAATTTCTTTAGAATATGACAGAATTATTGGTGAAACACCAGCACTTTATAGTCTCATATTCTTTCTGTTCTAATGGTTGCATATATTCTCCAATTGTCCTAATTCTTCATGTTTTTATTTGGGCTTCTTTTAAATTGCTGTCTCTGGCTTTTAATTAAATGGCATTTGATGAAATCAGCTTTCTCTTCTAAGGATGCTCATTTGATTATACTGTACTCCAATGTTAAGTTTAGAAATCTAGTTTAAGTATTTGTTTTGTAATGGTCTGTTAAGTATGTTTCCTTAGTGCCCCTGAGGCTTGCCTTCTCTGCATTATAAATTGACACTAAGAAGTTCAAGCTGCACTCCCTAGAACTTCTGAACAGCTCCTCCAGACAGTCTTTTCCCCAGAGGGGCAAAATATATAGAAGACATCTAAAGAATTTAGAAGGGAGAACAAGAAAAGGGACAGGGGGAGCATTCTGATTTTTGTACTCTAGATAAGTTGACTGATATGTCCTCTGTGGCTGCAAGGGAGGCCATGTCCAGTGAACCTTGGAAAGGCTCCTCTGTCATCCTCCTCAGAGAATCTTGGTGAAACACCAGGCACTTTCTAATCATTGGACTGTGATTTGGCCATTTTCGACTATACTTTATCCAATTTAATTTTTTTAAGGAGGACAATACAGATAGAATCACATGTGAATATTCTGAGGCAGTATGTGAATGAATAACATTGCATTCTACAGTAGGGTTTCAGGATTTTCCCACCTGGTCCCAAAGTTTCACCTTAAGCACTGTGCCCTCTAGCAACAGAGCAACAAAACTCTCCTAACTATTTCCACTGCTGCCCAGTTCCCAAAGCCTCTCATTCATGCAAACAGATTCTGTTCTGTCTGCATCAAACTCATCTCTTAGCCAAATTCCATCACAATACAATTACATTTAGCATTTTGTAATACTGTAAAACCCCTTATTAGATGTAAGTGTGGCAGCAGGGAGTACAGTAGACCATTACCCTAGCAAATCACTATTTGGCATTTTACCCTTGGTTATTCTACCTCTGATACCTTGCTTTGGAGAGTTAATTTATTTTTCTTTACCCCTTGCTACTATACTGATTTTTTTCTCTCTTACTCTCCCCTTTTTATGTACCAAAAATATTTAGTAATCATTCTTTATAAGTTGAACATTTATGTGGTGAGTGTGGGTGTCTCAACTCTACATCCCACAAAGTTTAGGAAACATTTTTTTATTTCTTTTACAGGAAAAAACAAACAAACAAACAAACAAACAAACAAAATATATATATATATATGGAATTCCAATGACTACAAATATGTTTATTTTATTACAAAACCTAAATATTTATCACTGAATTAAAAACCAGAAAAAACAATCTTATTACCATAGAGTCTTTAGACTGGAGCTCAAGTATTAGATAATATTTTGTGAATGGTGATAACTCCTTACAATGTCTCATCACACTATACCAATCACCAGTGTATGCTGTCGTTCTGTTTGTCTGCAACAAAGACTTGATTTTTGTAGAAAAGATAAGATAATCTGAAAATATGGTGTAAGAAAAATTCATGCAGTCATAGTACTAAACAAAATGCTAGCATTTATTGAGCCTATTGTCATGTTATTTCTTTGAGCAGCATATAACAGTATTGTTTCATGTATTCCTGACACTTTTGTTTGTTTGTTGATATTCATTTTAGAGTAAATTTAAAATATGTATAATTGTGGTGTAGAATGTGATGTTTCTGGTTGTGTTGAAACTCCTGGGCAATAGGGTTTCACTTTCCAGGGCCTGTTGAATTCTCAGGGCAAAAAGAATAGGAAATAGAGAAGAATAGGAAAGGACTAAGGGTAGGAAATAGTAGATAAGAACCAAAATTTAGTACATGGTATCAGCTTTACTTTGGATATTTTAATCATGTTTTATCCTCAGAAATCATGATGCCTATTTCTGCAAATGATATCTTAAAATCATAGCACTATTTTTTCCTTTTACAATAATATATAATGTTATGTTGCGCATTATTATCAATGAGGTCATACCATTGAACACATTGAATACTAAACTGATTTTTGATGTGGACAGTTGTAAGGCGTTGCCTATGATTTTGAACTGGAGAGGAATAAGATTATTTTGTTGTAAAATGATGTGTGTGAAAACCATATAATACTATGTGTAAGAGATATTAAATAATGGAAAACTGGCAAAAGATCTACAGAGGTGTTTTTGCTAAAGTATATATTGCTATGCTGTTAATCTATATTGGAAATAAAGAAATCTGATTCTGGTTAGTACTGTGTGAGGTAGAGACAGAGATGGAATTGGTGGACATATAGATATGGAAAATTGGTAATTCACAACTAATTGTGGATGGAGATCTGAACAGGGAGGGGCCAGAAAAATAAATCTAAAAATTTTGTAGCTCTATTGATGTTTTGCCCTACTAATGTTTGGATTATTTTTCACATGGAGGAACAAAAATCTAAGCTCCTCCAGAGATTTCTTTGCAGAGGATACAGGATAGGAGGGGGAATGGGGAGGATCAGTGTACAATAGCAGGTAAGAATACAGGCTTTCTTGTTGGAAATACCTAAACTCAATCCTGGGAAATTATTATGTAAATTGGGCCAACAGCACTAATGTATTTAAATCATTATTTTCTTATGTATTCAATTAGGAGTGGAATGTCTACCACAGATGTTTGCTGGAAGAAGTCAGAGCATATGACTACAGGGCATAACACATAATTATACTCAGTAATTATTAGCTGTTTTTGTTGGTTACTTGAATAAAAAAGATATAAGACAATTTGTGAAGCAGATTAGATGAAAGTTGAGATTATAAATCTAAAGTAAAGAAAGGTAAAGTTAAGAAAGGAATAGAGGAACGACATTCTTGGAATGGGATGGATCAGGTGTAGAGGGATTTTTCTGTGATAATTTTATCATTATTAATATGGTCTCATTTCACATTGTATTGCGGTTCAAGGTTGACCAGTTACAATGATTACTAGTATTTTTTAGTATTTGATTTATAACTACAAGTGCCCATACACATATACAATATTTTAAAATCATATGACATGTAAAAAAAGAGATTCAGTTGTCACTATTTCCACATTTTTAGTGGATATTTAGGATATTTTAGTTAATAGAAGCAACATTTACAACAGGGGTGGAAGCATCATACCCCAGGAAAGTTTCTCTTTATTAATGTGAATACACAATTAACTGTTGTTGTACAGAATATCCTCAGTAGCAGACCTCTACCAGGAAATCACCATCATCTTGGATACGAGTTTGGGGTTGTTAAAATTGAAGTAGAATAACTCATGTAAACCATGTATCTATAATGTGACAAGATGAAATACAGAGAGAAAATGTGTAACACTGTAAATCTTGGAGAAAGAATGTAAATCGGTTTTCTTAGTGGTTTAATTTGTAAGTGATCCTAATTATATTTGTGCATAAGATACCAGATAATTTAAAAGTGAGTACCATTCACAATATGCCCTTTCAAATATGTGTACTTGTCCTGACACTGTATGTTCATGTAACATATTATATTGACATACCCTTTAAAGATATTTTGTGTAGGTTCTTGATATAGTATTTTAAATCAAAAGCTAATTTCTTCTGTTGAATTATCTAAACCAAATTGCAGACTGGTATACAAAAGCAAACACAGATACTCATTTCCAAGTGCCTAGAAATAAATACTTTAATACCTTTCTTTCCTAGCCACTACTAAGCACACATTTTGAAAGAGTAGATGAAATCATACAAAATACATCTTTGGAATTATCTGAGAACAGAATAATCTGAATGTATTCTAATACTAATTTTCCTTCACTTGCATAAGTACACAAATTCTATATTATAATTTTAGAAACTTTTTAAAATTACAACAATACCATGTAGATAGATCTTAGCTCCCACCACTGTCTTGTGCAGTTTCTGGAAATTACAATATACTTTAGGTGCTGACCGCATATTCATTGACAGGAAGGATGATTGCAATTCACCGGTTTTTAGGTACTGAAAGCCTCACCTTGTCCAACACTAGATAAGGTCAAGACACTTGATCCCTGGTCACTGTCCTCTTGTTCTATGTCATGTTACATAACACAGACTTGAATCAGTTTCAAAGTAATTTTGACTCTCTTCAGTGGTTGCATTCATGTTGCTAAAAAGCTTCATTTATTTATCTTGTATTTCAGTTATTTGGATTAATGGATAGCAGAATAGAGGTCTAATATTGGACACTCATATAGAAAGAAGAGGAGGGGTGTCTTACCGTAAATTAAAAGTGTCTGTTAAGAAATAAGCAGAGAACCCATTCCATATTACAAACCAGAAAGAAATTCATGAGTTTGAAAGCTAAACATAGTTTGCAAAACTCAATCAAGCTAAGGTGTTATCCATTCTCTGTCAGCCTGCTCCTCCACTCTGAGATGTCGTCACCTCGCTGTACGTGATATTAATCAGGTTGTGTTACTATCAGAAGAATCTGTGTACAAAGACAGAACACTCATCACCAATCTCTCCCAGGAAAATTAATAATGTCTTACCAGAGTCTGCAAAACAGCAGCTCTTTGAAGATATCCCACGCACAAGTCAAACTATTGACTATTTCTATGGTGGATGTGTCTGTTTCTTCTACTCCACTTGCTTTCTTCCTTTTTCTTCTTATTGCTTTAATGTGTTTATTACTCTGGTTTATGAAAAAAATGTAACCTCCAGGCATTAAACACTATGATCAAAATCGCTAATGTGTAGAAAGGCAAGAAATTGAGGTCAGTATGATTGCATTAATTAAGGTCTGAGAGGGTTCAGGAGAGACTTTGTTCTCATTTGTTTCTTCATGAAGTTTTGCTTTGAGAAAATATGTCTTTTGTCTTGCTAAGTCACCTGAGCTGTAGTATGCTCTTATTAACCCTGATGTGCCCTGTATTTTAGAGGAGAAAATTCCATATCCCATAGAGGGTCCTGACATGGAAGCCATATTTATTTTTTATTTAGGAAGTCTTAGTATTTATTAAAATTGTAAGAGAAAAGTTTTTGAGCCAAGATTTCAAAGATCTGGATGTTTTAAGCAAAATTTTGCAGATATATTTGTTTTCTCTTATATATATTTAGTTAATAAACTTATTTCTCTCCTCTCTTTCAAAATCATATTATCAGTACAATAAAAAAACATTTTCTTAAGATATCCTGCTTTTTCCTCTTCTTCTTCCTCTTCCTCTCCCCTTCCCCTTCCTCCTCCTCCTCCTCCTCCTCTTCTTCTTCTTCCTCCTCCTCCTCCTCTTTCTTCTTTTGCTCCTGCTTCTGCTTCTGCTTCTTTCTTCTTCCTTCTTCCTTTTAGATCAGTGGTTCTTAACAGCAGTATACAATAGTTTGACAGAGATAACTTTAACAAAAAATAAAATAAAATATTAAAGCTTGGCCAATGGAGAGATATTCTGATTGGTCTATGCTGTATTCTGTGATACTGGAGCATCCTACCAACATACCAGTTGGACACTCCTCGTAGAGGTGCAGAAATGGAGAGGGGTGCATGCAGGCTGGGTCCCTGGGCTTACTGAGCTAAGACAATTTTGCTTCTTTCTCATTCTAAATGAAAACCACTCTTGTGATTTGTTGACTCACAGTGTGAGGTTTCTCTACAACAAAACTTTTTAAAGCAAGTAAAGGAAAATGAGTTCATCAGATGTCTAGTGAGAGAAATAAGCAGTACTCTGCCTGGGATTATAACCTTTATGCGTTTTGCCCTCTTGCAGCATGTGCTTCAGCGGCTGCTTCTTTTCATTGTTCTCTCAGCAAGTTGCAGAAATGTTGCTCTCAGTCATTATGCTCTCAAGGAGCATACACGGCATACACACATACAGATGTGCACAGAAAAACTCTGTCATTTATCCCTTGTTGAGTGAGTCAATATGTGTACATTACTGGTCAGATAACAGACTTGGAGATGGATTTCTGTGGGGGTTTACTGGTATGTTCTTAGAATAAATACCTGTGTGTGCAGGGGGGGAGTAATATTGAGCAGTTTAAGGAGTTTAACAAGACAACTTAGATGTGGCTATTCTTTTGGAGAGCTCTGTCTGCAATAGAGAAGGGTCTTCAAATCATTTTTATCAAGATTTTATTAAAAGTTTAAATGTTGGGACCGAGGATTTAGCTCAGTGGTTCCACCACCTGCCTCACAAGCACAAGGTCTCAAGTTTGATCCCTGGTACAAAAAAAAAAAAAAAAGTATAAACGTTGAATGGGCAAGTCACTCAACTATCTTCCTCTGGGGCTTGGTCCTTTACTTATCTCAACCTGTTTCTCTGTTATCTCTCAAATTCTGTTTATGTATGACTTCGTCTACACTCTGGCTTCCATTTGGTAACATTGGACACAAATTATCCTTATATTAGGTTTGAACAGAAAATTTGATGAATGTTTAAATTTTTAAAAATGTATTATGGTAAAACACATTGTTACCATTAATCTCTCACAATATTCCCCCTCACTTTGAACACATTTATTCTGTCATTCTTGCAATTTTTTGAAAAATTTCTGGAAGTCCTCTTTTGTTAATGTCTTTAGTAATGCTGTTGTGGCTGTCTTGATGTCCTGAATCAATTCAAAAGGTGTACTTTTCATGGTTATTTTGGCCTCGAGGAAGAGTCAAATGTCGTACAGTGTTGAATTCAGTGAATAAGGTGAATGAAGATACACTTATATTTTTATGAAAATTCCTTTTCATTGGATGACACTTGGCACTAATATTCACTGTATTTTTGATCATGCCTCATGAAAACGCTCATGAAAAAGGACTTCCAGAACTTCTTCAGAAAGCAGCAACCACAATACAATGAGATGAGTGTGTTTGACGTGGAGGAAGGGGAATATTTTTAAGGAGAACTAATGGCTATGTGTCTTTTAATGTAATAAATGTTTTTATTTAAACATTCACCATATATTTGCATCACCTTTTCACTGGTACTGAAGATATACCCTACAGAATCCACTCTGCATTATGCAAGTTTTGAAGTTTCTTCCCCAAATGAACACTTTGAAGTTATAGTTTTATTGCATTATTATTGTTTTTTGTTGCTAAAGCACAAGACAATGCAATGCAAAGAATTTCAAAGAATATATTTCCAGTACATTTCTGCTGCTGCTCTCTGCAACATGTACATGCATGCCTTCTCCAAAATGCCAGGTAAAAAAACATCTGTGCCAGACCTACATATGATCTCTAGAGATGAACCTCTGCCTGGATTATGAAGAGTATTTTGTAGCCTTCCTTGATGTTAGAATGGGTAAAGAGTGTTAGAAGATTACTTCCTAGGCATTTTCAAAAAGAATATTCTAGTAAGTCTTTATCCACAGGCTCAGAGCTCCTAGTGATATATGAGGAGAAGCCAAATTTCTGTCATAGCTGGATAATTTTTTGTGCTCTTCTTTTTCTTTCAATGAACACATAACACACTCTATTGTGTCCTCTTAATTATTTGTAATTTTTAAAAAATTCCCATTGTTTTCACTAATAGTTTTGGGATTGGCATATTTCATTTTGTGAAATTACTATAAAGATTTGCTAAGTCATTTCTTTCAATTTCATTAACTATCTTGACCTGGACAAATAGACAAGGTTCTTAGAATACATTTTTTCACTGGTGCCACGTAACTCAGTTATGAACATTTTCTGCTCAACCAACTCTATTTTAAAATTAACAGTAAAGCTTCTGAAAAAGAAAGCTTAGGTTTCTCATGGACTTTCTTTTAACTGCTTCTGGCCCACTTCTTGGAGTTTACTAGTAAGTGATCCCAGGTATTGTCTTATCTATGAGCACCAAAAGATGAGACTATGAAGTGCTCACCATGACACTGAACAAGGATGAGGGCTCAGCTCTAGCTTTAATCATTAAGAATTTGAGTCTATGCATATTTCTCAAGTGGGGTGAGTGTTTTACATCGGGCCTGTAAACAGAAGTCAAGGACTGGGCGAGATTCATGGTATGGAATTGTCTTCAGGGAGGTGGATGGAAGAATGCTTTTTTGAGTTGGTGTCTCTTTCCCTGAGAGAAGCTCTGAGAAATCATGCCCCCACCACAGATGTGCATCTTTTTCAAAGAAAAGCAAGTTCTTCTCCCAGGAAGGCCGATCCTTTTATTCCAACACTGTTTGTGAGCTTATAAATATGGATAGAAAATTTTATTTTACAAAAGTAGTTTCAAAGGCATTATTTCATTTTGTCTTCACTTTAACATTTAAGCCCAAGTGTATATTTATAGACATGGATCCATAACTGATGAATAAGCTGGGATTTTGGCATAGTCAGGACAGCACGATAAGGAGTAGAATGGAGATTCAATAGCCATACCTGTGAGTCCTTTGCATTGACCTCAGAATTGTATCATTCTGCTACTAAGTGAGTGGAGACCTCAGTTTGAACATTTGTCAGAACTGAATTTCTGTGAACTATTTCTAAGAATACAAACAACTGAGCGATCCTTTCTCTATTTATTGTTGGTTTAAAAATAAGATTTTCTTGGCAATTTTAACATTACCTATGGAATCCCTGAAGTATATCTACTTTCTGTATAATAATTAATATCTAAACTTCTGAAATCACACATCTTCATCAAATATTCTTCACGAGTAAATTGTGTTCCATTATCCTGGACCACAGTGATAATTATAAATTAGGAATACTTCAACCAGAAAGAAATGACTTATACACTTGTTTTCATCTGCAATATTTCTTTAGACTCTTGATAATTACAAAGCAGCTAATAGCATGTGGAAATTATTTATTAAAATGCATAATGAGAAAAGAAAATGTATATGTACTGTATATATTTAAAGTTTTATTTCTGCCAAGTATTGTTTAAATTCACCCTCTATACTTATGACTATAACCTTGTAAAAGTTTAACAAAAATGACTTAACTGGGTTTTATCAATGGGGAACATACTTTAAACCTAACAGTTCAGCAATCAAAAATAAGCAAATCGGTGATATATCATTCATTTTAGATGCCCTTGCTAATATTTAGTATAAAGCTCTCAGACTGACCAATTTGCTGTTCAAAACAATATTTTTCAGTGTCATTATTACTCCATTTTTGTACACAAGTGCAACAGCAGTATAAGTTTGTATTTATATAATTACACATTTTGCATTTTGTCTTATTACAGTGCTCGTTGAAAGGAAAAAAACAAAACTATAATTATTGCCCAATTCATTATACATAGGTCAGTGAGTATGACAGAAGCTATAGATTAATTTAGTTTTGTTGTCTTGCAGTCAAAGTTTGCACAATAAATATCTCTTTTCATATTATGTCTAGATTTGGTTTTTTTGTGCTATAAAAATTTAGTATGTTTTTCAGTGTCACAAACATTAAAAAGTGCTTTGGCGTTATAATAGTAATTTACTTTTGTAAATCACTTTAAACTGTATATCTGGAGTCATGGTCACAGTTCTGCAATGAAATCCAAGTGTGCATGTATTTACCTCCATACTATGGTGGAGGGGCTAAATGGAAAATAAAGACAAGATAATCAGAAATAATAATACAGAAATATCAAATAATACACAATTCAAGAAAGATAGAGAGGAAAGAACAGTTGATCCATGTATTGGATTGGTTTACTTTTACTTCTGTGTGGTAAGTTCTTATTTGTCACATTTCTTTAAGTATAGACTAATAGCGGTAGAGAGGATATAGATTAATATTAGTCTGTTTCTGACTAAAGATGTGTAAGAAAATAATGAGAACTGCAGTGCATTGCTGTGTTTCTTATTTTGACTTTACAATCTTAAATTACAAAACAAATAGTGGATACAAAAAATTAATGAAAGGAATGGGGATTCTGGCATCGAAGAGCATGCCAGAATCTTCAAACATCTTTGTACTCCATTGTACTTTGGGTTTGGGTGTGTGTGTGTGTGTGTGTGTGTGTGTGTGTGTGTGTGTGTGCCTGCTCCTTACTATTTAAGAGCAAGAGAAACAGGAACAAGAAAATGTATCTGTGTCTCTGAGACCACTGTCTTCTGGAAACCCAGGCATGCAAACGTGAGTGTACAGCACAACCTGGCACATGTTCTCATGAACGAACCTTGTACATTATGCACTGTCTGTCTCAGCTCCATTTACATTGGTTCAGAGGATTAGGAAGAAAAATGCAGAGGTGTAGGATGCTTTATAATTGTTTTGTTGTGCTTTGCTTTGTCTTCTCTAGTGTTATTAAAATTTAAGAGGACAGAAATTGGAATAAAACAAATACTGCCATTTTACAAAGTGGATTATAAATTCACCACATTTAATACCAATAAAGTATTTATTGGGAATGTGCAATATGATGATAAAAAGAACCAGGTTCTTAAGGAGCTTCTAAATTGGAGAAGAAATTTGATATGAAAACAACTAAAGTAGACTTTCAATATAAACATAATTAAATGAATTATTTCATAGGAACTCTGAACAATCTAGGAAGAAAATGGAGGATTGTAAGGCTTCAGCAAAAAAGGAAGTTACATTTAGCTGAAATGGAAATTAGTGGGTAGGACAGTGGAGGAGAGGTGCTAAATAGAAGGGACTAGTAGGACTAGTCCAATGTGTTAGAGCAAAGCATGCGTTGTGAGATGTGGTGGGCAGGGAAGCTAGTGGGACAGTATACACTCAGATTGAGGCCCATGCTCAATTCATAGCTCATAGGAAATAATTAATATATTTGATTAAGCATCATGCTGAAAACACCAAAGAATGAGTTCTAGTGGTCACATAAATATGCCCTTTGCTTTGAAATGTGCTGAAATCAGTAGGGTATTTTTTAGTGAAGATATGCTTTCCACAATTTTAAAATGTTCATAAACATTTTATTTTGTTTGAATTTTTTTTTTTTTTTAGACAACATCACACTATGTAACTCAGGGTGGCCTTGAACTTGATATGTAGCAGACTTGGCTTCAACTTGGGGCAATTCTTTTGCATCAGCCTCCCACGTGCTGGGATTACAGGCTTGTGCCACCATGCCCAGTGATCATAAGCATTTTAGCAAATGATCCCTGAAGTGGGCAGCTGCATTGCCTGACACCCAGTCAGTGCCATGCCAGGGTCACGTGCTGAGAACATCCCAGAAATCTTCAGGATCCAACCTTGTGCAAGTGTGAGATGCTGTCTGGTCTCAGTATCACACTTTAGCACACATCAATAAAGATACTCCTTTTTAATTTTATTAGTACATTTTAGATATACAATATAATGACATTCATCTTTGGAAATTTGTACCTTTATGTAATCTGTCTTTGTTCTTATTTTCTTCCCCCTTCCCCTGCCCTCCCTTCAACCCCTCCAACCCTCTCCCTCCCTATTTACAAAGACTTTGTTTCCATTTTTTCATTTTCTCATATTAATTCTATTCCCTTCTTCCCTTTCCCCTACCCCTTCCACTTCCCCTTCCCGTTTAAGAAAAGGGATAAAGATACTCTTGATGTTCACAGAACATAGCTGATGAAGGGTGTGATATAATTTACTGTAGTTTTCAAGAAAATAATTGTATGACAAGTATGATGACAGCCTCAATAATATAAACTATTAAAATATTTGAATATTTGAAAACTTTTGTAATAGGCCAAGTGAAAAGTTTTATGATTTTAAACTAGGATTTCAGTTCAGAAACAATGAAAACAAAAGGCTGGATATGCTAGAGAAACTGAGGCAGGGTTCTCTGTCAAACTTTAGCTGATAGAACCATAATGGATTATTAAGAAATATATT